>NW_006399805.1:5773151-5778345 GCF_000299155.1 Elephantulus edwardii | reverse complement strand
CTCCCGTCCCCCGTCCCACCTCCTGCAGGGATTGATTTATGTCATTTCATCCTATTCCATCTGCAGAGGCTTTTATCATGTGGCCCAAGGGGCCAGCCCGGCTCTCTGTCCGTTTGGCAGAGGAAGGATTGTCCCGCTAGTGTTAGTATCCCCCTCGCGGCTGCTCTGTTGTTGCTGGCCCGTGGACACTGGGCTGTGGTCTGGCGGTCAAGCTCAAGGCCGTTCTGTTGTTTTCTTGTATTGTCTTGTCTGGGAAGCACTGCTCCACGCAGAGGTGGATTCCAGAGGGCCAGGGTGGCTGCTGCTGTGTTCTGGGGGCCTTTATGGGCCTGTGACCAGAGCTGTCCCCAGACCCAGTGTTACAGTTACCTAGGCCCAGTGACTGAGGGGCCTGTCCCAGAGAGGGGTGATGGTTATGCTTGGAGCTAACAGCTGAGACAGAAGGGGCACCAGGGACAGCAGGGGTTTGAAGCGGAAAGAAACGGGATCAAGGGTGGGAGTGAGAGGGTCCGTTTCCTCGGCCACATCTGCGGGGAATTCTGGGATGCTGCCCCCCTTCCTGGATTCTCTTCTGGCCCCGTGCAGGTGTCTGCCTGTAACTGTTGGGGGCGGCCGTTTTACTCGGATCTCACTGGGTATTGGCTCACAGAGGACGACCCTGTCCCCATGGTGGTCCTTCTGACCCACACCCTTCCCTCCAGCTTCTCCTGGGCAGTGGCATGGGGACGGTGCGCCTGTACGACACGGAAGCCAAGAAGAATCTCTGTGAGATCAACATCAACGATGACATGCCCAGGTGACTGACCCACGGCCCCTCCTAGGCAGGGCTGCAGCTGTGGGTCTTACGGCCCTCCTGACCCCACACCCCTCTGACCAGCCCCCTGTGGGTCTTATGGCCCTCCTGACCCCACACCTCTCTGACCAGCCCCCTGTGGGTCACACAGCCCTCCTGACCCCTCACCCAGCCCCTGGGCTGAGTGTGTCCCCTCTGACCGGCTCCCTGGGGGTCACATGGACCTCCTGACCCCTCACCCAGCCCCTGGGCTGAGCATGTCCCCTCTGACCAGCCCACCTGTGGGCCACATGGACCTCCTGACCCCTCACCCAGCCTCTGGACCAAGCACGTCCCCTCTAACCAGCCCACGTGTGGGTCAAACAGCCCTCCTGATGCCTCACCCAGCCCCTGGGCCAAGCACGTCCCCTCTGACCAGCCCACCTCGTTGCAGGATCCTGTCTCTGGCCTGCAGTCCCAGTGGGGCCTCCTTTGTCTGCTCGGCTGCAGCTCCGAGCCTCAGCTCCCAGGTGGACCTGCCGGCACCTGACGTGGGTGGCAGGGGTGTGAACCAGGTCCCGGGCAAGCTGCTGCTGTGGGACACGAAGACCATGAAGCAGCAGGTGAGGCCAGCTTGCACGCTTGCTGTCACGTCCTGGCCACCGGTCCAGTCACTGCTTTCTCCAATGTTGCTGTGTCTGCTTTCTCTTTGATTCTGGGACCACACAGTGACTGTGACCTAGGACCTGTCTGTGGTTTGGAGTTCCTAGAGGATTTTCCAGGGGTCACAGAGTCAAGTATGTGACATGAGTTTATTTCTCGTTTGTTCTGACACCGAAGGTGTGGCCTCAGTAGTCCCATGTTTGTGTGACAGTGTCTCTTCAGAGCCCTCTCTGTCTGGAGACCTGACACCAGCCCCAGGCCCCTGAGCTGTGGTCATCAGAGCGGAAAGCAGGACTCAGGAGAACTGGACACTGCCTCCCTGTCATCCTCAGGGTCAGAGGAGGGTCCCTTTGCCTGTCAGCTCTGTGTGTGTGTGTGTGTGTGTGTGTGTCTTTCTGTCTGTCTTAGTTTACATCAGTTGGTTAGGTCCCCCCGTCTTCTGTGTCACTTACAATGCTGTCCTTGATCTTCGGTGGGCCCTCCGATGTCCTGGAGAAGGCTGTCACACTTGGTAAAGTGGGGGTCAATGGGAGAGAGGAAGCTGTTCAGCAAGGTGGACTGACACACAAAGGGCACCTTCCCAGCATCTGTGAGGACGGACGGAGCGGGCAGTGCTCCGTCTGTTGTGCTGAACCCAGGGTCGCTGTGACGTCTGACCTGACCGCAGCCCCTCACAGCAGCCCCACGCTCTGTGAGCTCGGGGCCTGTGTGCCTCCTTGACTCTGCGTGTCCAGCATTTAGTACAGTAGACGGAGGCATGGAACAGGTGATATTTTGGCCACGTTATAACTTTTCTCTTCTCTTCTCTTCTCTTCTCTTCTCTTCTCTTCTCTTCTCTTCTCTTCTCTTCTCTTCTCTTCTCTTCTCTTCTCTTCTCTTTTTTTAATTAATTTTAATAGACATTTACAGAGGTTATGGATTTCCATTCATTCATTGTAGCCATGTTATAACTTTATGTCACAAGATGTGTAACGTGGGCCTGCTCACTGATAGGTCAGCAGTTCGAATCCACCCGCTGCCTTGTAGACAAAGGTGACAGTCTCCTGTAGGGATTCACAGGCTCAGAACCCCGTGGACGGAGGTGATGAGTCAGAGTCAGCTCGACAGCCGGGCCTCTGGTTGTGTAGCTCCGTGTGTTCTCCAGGCCCTGCCCCGCGTAAGGTCCCCGTGGTGGGATAGGCGTGGGGATGGCACTGCCCTGTGGCTCGGGGTGGCTGTCTCCTCGGGGAACCTGGCTTCTGGTGGAAGGCTCTGTGAGTGACCACAGGCACCGGATACGGATGTGTGAGCTGGAGGTGGCTGTGGTTGGAGGTGGCTGTGGCTGGAGGCCACATGGCCGAGGCCGAGGCCCTGCTGGTGCGGTGGAAGCCACGGTAGAGCCTTGGCTAAGGCTCAGAAGTGCCGCCGCGAAGCTGGCTGCGGGCCTGCGAGCCGAGGCGGTGGGCAGCAGACTACGGTGACCACTGCTCACCACTCTTCCGTTTCCTCACCAGCTTCAGTTCTCCCTGGACCCCGAGCCCATTGCCATCAACTGCACGGCCTTCAACCACAATGGGAACCTGCTGGTCACCGGTGCAGCTGACGGCGTCATCCGGCTGTTTGGTAAGGAGGCTGTGGTGGTGTCCTGACCCTCAGGAGGTCAGAGAGGAGCCAGGATGGCAGAGCTGAGGACTTGTGGCCGCCATAACTGACTTCCTTGTGGTTGGTGCAGGAGGCCTGGGGGTGGAGCTGCAGCCCCTCAGTCCTGCGCTGATCTGGGACCCCAGGGCCCGGGTCAGATCCCTGAGGACACACGAGGAACGCCATCCGGTCCTTGGAGTGTGTCAGGTGGTGGTTCCTAAGAAGGGGTGTGTCCAGAACCACCCTGTGAACTGCTTAGGACCCCCTGTCCTCCACAAACCGGTCCAGTATGGGACGGGGGCTGGGCCTTCGCTGACCCGGGGTCGCCCCTGTGGGAGGACACGGTGCCCTGGACTTGTGAGCTCCTGGTTTATGTCAGGCTCCCCGCGAGCTTCCCCTCCAGAAGCAGAAATAACCGCTCCCGAGGGCGTCCTGGGTTCTCCTTTCCCGTTGGAGGGGTGCGTGTCTCCTGGGGGGGCCAGCTCCTCTGGCAGGTCCTGGGTGGGGTCCGGAGCCGGGCCTGAGTCTGGTTTTACGGGGCAGATATGCAGCAACACGAGTGCGCCATGAGCTGGCGGGCCCACTGCGGGGAGGTCTGCTCTGTGGAGTTCAGCTACGACGAGAACGCTGTGTACAGCATCGGTGAGGATGGCAAGGTGCGTGCAGCGGGCCAAGGTGGGCTTCCCTCCCTGGCCTGAGAGTGCCCGGGGCACAGGCGGGCTGTTGACCCCTGGCCAGGCCAGGGCCTCCTTATGTTAGCTGGAAGATGGGTGGAAACAGCAGTCTCGCAGGGTCCCTTGAGGCTCGGGTGGGCTTTGTGGGGGCTGCTGTCACTCTGGAAGGCAGGCCCACAGACTTCTTGGGGGGGCGGCAAAAGTGACCCCTCACTGTGGCCAGGAGGGAGCAGGTGCCACAGTACAACTGTGCGGAGTGTTTCAGAGGCTGGGGGCAGTTTGTGTTCTTCAAGGGGGCCGACCCTGGTAACAGGATGATGGAGACTATGAGCGGGGTTACCTGTGGAGACTGGGAGCCCCTGCAGAAGTATGTCCCACCAGAGATAAGGGTCGAACTGACGGGAAGTTGTGGGCTCCTTTATTTCCCTAGAAAATGCTTCAGAATTATAGGGATGGGGTCCTTTGGGGGGCAGACCCCCCTGAGAGCGTGTCCTGTGAGGTGGGCCCCCTGAAAGAGTGTCTTATGGGCCCCCTGAGAGCGTGTCCTGTGAGGTGGGCCCCCTGAGAGCGTGTCCTGCCTGTGCTCTGCAGTTCATCAAGTGGGACATCCACAAGAGTGGCCTCAAGGTGTCCGAGGCCTGCCTGCCCCCTGACGCCACAGGCCCCTTCGTGCTGTCCGGGTACAGCGGCTACAAGCAGGTGCAGGCCCCCCGGGGCCGGCTCTTCGCCTTTGACTCGGAGGGTCGCTACATGCTGACTTGCTCTGCAACTGGTGGCGTCATTTACAAGGTAACGGGGCAGGGCTACGGGGCCCTGATGGGAGGCCCAGTGTCCTCACCTCAGCCTGCTGGTCCCACACAAGCACCTGGACCTGCTAGCCATGCAGTAGAGTGCAGAAGCCTGTGGGTGCTAACCCGCGGGCTCCGAACAGCCCAGGTCTGGGGCTGTGGGCTGGCTGTGCTTTGAGGGACCAAGGCTCTGCCCCCCTGGACTTCATTCCTGGGAGGAGAAACATCAGACAGATGGTGTGATGGGCCTGAGGCTGGACAGAGTGGTGGGCACGGGCCGCTGGCACTGCAGGTTGAAGAGAAGAGCAGGCTCTGTCCTCTCGGCCTTTATTTGGGAATTCGTTTCCACTTCCCAATGAAGGGCTAATGGTGGTTGGGAAATGGCAAGCTTTTCCCACTCTGTGGAACTAAACTGGCCTCTGGAAAGATGGACATGTGCCCTGGTTAGAATATACTCAGGCAGAGATGATCTGAAAGTGGGCAGCACCTGGGCATACCTTGGATGGCAGCAGCCCTGGTGCAGCCAGTCAGGAGGCCCCCGGGGGACCTGGTGGGAGTGTGTCGGTGGTGGGCGCTGACCCCTTGTCCTAGTGGACACGGGAGAGTGTGTGTCAGTGGTGGGCGCTGACCCCTTGTCCTAGTGGACACGGGGGAGTGTGTGTCGGTGGTGGGCGCTG
>NW_006399805.1:5772183-5772721 GCF_000299155.1 Elephantulus edwardii | reverse complement strand
CGCTGACCCCTTGTCCTAGTGGACACGGGGGAGTGTGTGTCGGTGGTGGGCGCTGACCCCTTGTCCTAGTGGACACGGGGGAGTGTGTGTCGGTGATGGGCGCTGACCCCTTTTCCGAGTGGACACGGAGCAGTGTGTGTCGGTGGTGGGCGCTGACCCCTTGTCCTAGTGCACACGGGGCAGTGTGTGTCGGTGGTGGGCACTGACCCCTTGTCCTAGTGCACACAGGGCAGTGTGTGTCAGTGGTGGGCGCTGACCCCTTGTCCTAGTGGACATGGGAGACTGTATGTCAGTGATGGGCGCTGACCCCTTGTCCTGGTGGACACGGGGGAGTGTGTGTCGGTGGTGGGCGCTGACCCCTTGTCCTAGTGGACATGGAAGTGTGTGTGTCAGTGATGGGCGCTGACCCCTTGTCCTAGTGCACACGGGGCAGTGTGTGTCGGTGGTGGGCGCTGACCCCTTTTCCGAGTGGACATGGGGGAGTGTGTGTCAGTGGTGGGCGCTGACCTGTTGTCCTAGTGGACATGGAGTGTGTGTC
>NW_006399805.1:5767623-5771510 GCF_000299155.1 Elephantulus edwardii | reverse complement strand
GGTGGTGGGCGCTGACCCCTTTTCCCAGTGGACATGGGAGTGTGTGTCAGTGGTGGGCGCTGACCTTTCCTTGTCTGTCCATCCTCTTGCAGCTGGGCGGGGAGGAGAAGGTTCTGGAGAGCTGTCTGAGCCTGGGTGGCCATCGAGCCCCGGTGGTCACGGTGGACTGGAGCACGGCCATGGACTGCGGGACCTGCCTCACGGCCTCCATGGATGGCAAGATCAAGCTGACCACGCTGCTGGCCCATAAACTCTGATGGCCCCGGAGGCCACCTGATGGTCCAGCTCAATGAGAGGGGACGAGGAGAGGCAGGCGCTGCCCTCACGGCTCCTGCAGCACGAGGCCTGTGCGCGGACAGCTTCCTGGAGGACAGGACGACTGGGCCACGTCCCCGCAGAGAGCTCTTCCCAGCACGCTGTGGCCGTGGGGTGCCCTTCCCTGTGACAGGTCGGGACAAAGGAGGATTTGCTGCCGTGCTGCTTTCCTGGCCCAGGAGAGAGAACAGGATTTTATAGATAAATTTTGTTTGCTTTTTAAAAAAGATGATGCCCTTGCGGTCACCGGGTCTCTCGGGCTTGTGTGTGTTGAGTGTCTCCGTCCACTCTGGGCCTGGCAGTGGTTGGCTGGGCACTCAGTGTGGCCCCTGCCCAGGTGCCCCAGCTCCTACCCCACAGGGCTCATGCCCCCTTGGGGGCAGGATGTGACCATGTCAGGAGCACTCTTCCATTCCACCAGCTTTGGAATTTCTGTGGATGAAGCGAAGGCCAGAGCTGTCCGTCCTTCCCCAGAGAGCCAGCAGCCTCCATCAGAGCAGCTTTTGTGGGCGGTCAGAGCTGAGGCTTCTCCTGCTGCTTCCTGCCCGCCCAGGGCTGCTGACAACCCAAACCGGACCCGCTGAGGGGTGTCGGTTCCTGTTCACAGTGACCCTCCACCAGTGACGGGGGTGGTAAATCCTTACAGAAGGATGCTGGCCCTCTTCCTCCCTTGGAGAGGCTGGTGGATTTGAACTGCTGAGCTTTTGGTATGTGGCCCTCTAGCCTGTTGCACTAGCTGGTGTCCATACACCCACAGGTATGTCGTCTGTTGCCCTCATCCTGACTTAACAGGCTGATGCCAGTGGTGTTTTGGGAAGGAGAGTCCAGCCGGTACCACTAGGGGTGGTGTCTGCCTGATGCCTTCCCTTTTCACTCCCGCCTGTACTGCACCCTTCCCCCACTTTGTCCTGCCTCCTCCTTTTTTGCACACACACACACACACACACACACACACACACACACACACAGCCCTCCCCTCCCCCCTCCCCAGGGCTCCTCTGATCCCCCTGGTGCTGCTGTCCTCACGCCTCCCTTGGCCTGAGGGTCACAGTGCCCACGTGCCCACCAAAATCAAACACTCCTGTGACCTCTGCTGTTAAGGAGCCAGCTCAGCCTCGCCCCCTCACCCCCCAGTTCCTGGGCCCTGTCACTGGGCAACAGGCCCCGAGGCCTCCATTCTCAAAGTGCCCATTGCATGGACTGTCTCCCTGAGTCCTCGTCCGCCCGGGAGCCCAGCGAGCCTTCCTCCTGGACTAGCTGCTGTCAGGTGGATCCTGAGAGTGCCAGGGTGGACCCCGAGTGTCCAGGGGGGCCCTGAGCATCCGGGGGGGACCCTGAGTGTCCAGGGGGGACTCCAACCATGCCAGGGTGGACCCCGAGCGAGTGTGCTGGGGTGGATGTGTCCCGGGTGGCCCCTGATTGTCCAGAAAGGACCCTGAGCGTCCAGGGTGAACCCCAAGCATCTGAGGGGACCCCAACCATTCCAGGGGGACCCAGAGTGTCCAGGGGGGACCCCAAGCATGTCGTAGGGACCCTGAGCGTCCAGGGGGAGCCCCGAGAGTCCAGGGTAGAACGGGCTCCGTGAGATTTTGTGGCTGGTTTTACAGACTCCACTTACCTGGGTCCCTCTGGGTGAGTGACTGAGATGTTTGCACCACCTGGGACAGTAACCGAAGTAACCACCTTGCCGCGAGCCTGCGGGACAGCGCGCTGCCAGATAAGCCTTCCAAGGACCCTCGTCTTTGTCCTGAACCGCTGACCTTTTGCTCGGCAGCTGTGAACTTTAACTACTGTGTTACCACGGACTATAATAAAGACCCCTCTGTAGGGTCCCTGCCCAGGTGCTGGTGGGGGCTGGCCTCAGCCACGGAAGACCAAGGGCTTCCTGTCCAGGGGCCTGTGTGCACAGCCCTCTCTGCCAAGGGTCCAGGCCCCAACCGAGGGTGGGTATTAAGCAGGGAAACCCCTCAGAATGGGGTTGTGAGGATAGAAAAGCTGGGCAGACACAGGTGATGTGACACAGTTTACTTTGGGGGCGATTTGCAGGCTGTGGGGGCTGGTGAGGGCAGATGGTGGCGCAGCCATGCTGGCTCCTGCCCAGAGGCCTCCGGGCCCTAGTCCACAGGGAGATGTCCTGCTGACCACAGGTTCTGCCTCTGGAGGCTTGAATCCACCCTCTGGGTGAAAGAGGGCCAATCTGTGATTTACAGCCTCAAAACCCCCATGGAGGGTCAGCTCTGAGTGGGCTCGGACTTAGGACAAATGAATACGTTGAGCGACGGAGAGTGCTAGTGGGGGTGGTGTGAACAGTTCGTGTGTAAAGTCCTTAGTTGGTGTCCCCCGTGGGTATTTTGGTGGCCAACACAGATTGCATTGTTTATCAGATTCTGGGCAGCGATGCGCATTCACTGGCCAGTGGCCGAGTTCTGGGCCATTTGAGGAGGGAGTTCTCTTCCTATTCCTGCAACACCCTTCCACCACCACCTCCCACTCCCACCAGAGACATTCAGAATGTTTCCTCCCAACCACTCTGGTCCCACCCTGTCTCTGAGTGGGTGTCCACTTTTCACTGGGAAAAGGGTGAAAATTTGGAGTGGGCTGGTTCTATGAAAAGGAAGTGCTTTCTGTTCCTTAATTCTCAAGATTATCTGACTCCTCCAGTCCAGGGACACTGGGGTTTGGCCTGGTCACAGTGGTCAGAAGTGGGGGTCCTAGTGGTCCCTGGAGCAGAGCTTCCGTGTGTACAGTGGGCCCGTGTCAGGCAGGCTTGTAACCAGCTCCCCCCGCCCCCCCATTGACTGATTCATCCTTGGGTTTACTTCAGGCTTGGATCTAGTGGGTTCTGCTTGGACCCCAGCTGAGAAGCTGTATTTTCTCCCTAGATGCAGATTTAGCTTTCCTCTCAGCACTCGAACAGCACAGAGGGATTGCCATTCATTTACTTGTGGTTATGACTCATGTACAATGGCTCTGAAGCCTGGCCTGTCCTGAGCCAGTCTCACTGACTCCGACATACCTACCTCCTGGTTACTGTATCAGTCCATCTCATCTGAGTCTTCCTCTCCTTCGCTGTCCCTCCATTCTTCCAAGCATGATGTCCTTCTCCAAGGATGGTCTCTTCTGGCCATGTGCCCAAAGTATGTGAGATGGAGCTTCAAAATCCTAGCCTCCAAGGAGAAACTTGGTTTCACCCTAAGACTTATGGCAGTCCATGGTATGTTCGATATTTTTCTCCAGCACAACTTAAAGGGATCACTTCTTTTGCCATCCTTGGGCACTGTCCAGCTCTCTGATGTGGAGCAAGTAATTGCGAAGACCATGGGCTGCATCAGGCGCACCTTAGTCTTTAAACTGACATCACTGTTTCTCAGTACTTTGAAGAGGTCCCTGACAGATTTCCTGAGTACAATTTGTCTTGATTTCCTAACTGCTGGTGCCAAGATGGGTTGTTTTTATTTTATTTTATTTTATTTTTATTGGGAAAAACATATTGGAGGTACAAGGAGGTGAGGGTTGGGGGCAGAAGGGTGAGGATGGGCCAGGATGCAGTTGCAGAGCTGCACAGTTTGGTC
>NW_006399805.1:5754563-5765894 GCF_000299155.1 Elephantulus edwardii | reverse complement strand
GAGGGCCAGTCATCAACTGTTTAAATGTTCACTTATCAATAAGCCAAAGTCTGTGGAGGCCATAATGGCCCTGCTTTAAGTGGTTTGCTGCTCCCGCAGCTCACCACGCTGTCTCTGCCTCCATCGCCATCTTGGATCTCCCAATTGTTTTTATTTTTTAAAGAAAGCATTTCCAGAACTGAAAAATAACCCATCATATATCACGTATGACGTAAAAGCGCTCCATGTCTGTTCATGGTGCAGGTGGCCTGGGTGGGTGCAAGGAGTGATTCTTGGAGAGGGAGTGCGCTCCCTTAGAGATAATAAGCACTAACCGCCTTTCATAAAAGCAAACTGTGGAGCTTCTGAGAGCGGGGAAAGTGTCGTGTCCGAAGCCAGTTTGGCCACTTTCAGGTTACGTTTTTTAGCAACGTTAGGACCACGATCTTGGGAAATCAGAGTGGGGTCCGTGTACCCAGAGGACGTGGAGATGGAGCAGCCCGGTGGCTGGAAGCCCTGATTGACTTGGGCTGCCAGGCAGGACTCGGCAGCCAGCTGGTGCCCTAGGCCTGGGAGCTCCAAGTGGTGGGGGGTCCTGCGAGCGCATGAGGTGGGCAGTCAGTATTGTATGAGTAAACCGATTGGCTGCACACCCCCATTTACCCATCCATCTGGGGGGTGGTGCGGAGGCACGTGCACCTCTCCTCCTGCACCGTGCGGTCTCTGTTTGCACATCCCCCAGTTGGGTGCACGGCCCAGCAGGGTCCATTGAGCTTGGCGTCCACACTCAGGGCCCGTTAGGACACCCCACGGATTCACAAAGTCCCCTTTGCCATTGTGAGTGCGCAGCCGCGGCCTCAGCATCCTTTACCTGCAGGGCCCGGCGTGCGCCCCGGCGATGCCGGCAGGTGGCGCCGGGGAGCTGCGGCCGCGGCGGAACCACGGCCGTCTCGGAACAAGGAGGCGCAGTATCAAGATCCAGCCGGAGGCCGGAAGTGCAAGGCTGGGGCCGCGCCGGAGGCCGGAAGTGCGTGTGTTGATCCCGGAAGTGGGCGTCTTGAGCGGTTCTGCGAAGGCGGAGAAGGGCATCGTGAGGCTGGGCGCCCTTTGAACGTGGGGAGAAGTGACGCTGGTGGCCCTGGCGGGCCGATCCTGGCGGGAGCATCCCCGGGGCGCCTGCCTTCGTTCTGGCGGTGACCAGCTGCAGTGTGGTCAGCCCAGGGGCTCCCTTGTGTCCTCTCTGGCCTCTCCCCTCCTGCAGCCAGGTGCGCGGGCAGGGCCTCCCCGAAAGCTTGGCGCATCGGGCAGGGGCGGCGACTCCGGCCGGCCAGCCGCCCTCCAGCCGTGGCAGGTGACGACTCCCACTGTATTTTACAGGAAGGAGGGCGACTTGGCAGAGATCTGTCCAGTGTCAGATCATGGCGATGTCCTGCTAGCTTTTAGAAGTACTGTTCAGCCTCCACTCTGGACGAGTTATGACCCAGCATCTTATTCCTCCGTCCGCAAGCTTCATGTCTGTAAGGGCGGGAGGTTTCTAAGTGAAAGGAGGTGATCTGTCTGCGCCTCTTGTCTTGAGACTGAGCTTAAGGACAGAGGGACGAGAATCCCTCCTCCATCAGTTTAGGGGAGGAGAGTTGGCACCCCCGGCTCCCACTACTGCTAATAATTGACCAGTCAGAAGCGTCTCTGAGTTAAGGCATTGGCCAGGCGAAGCTTACTGTGAATCTCTGTCTCCCAAGGGCCTCTTGTAAAATCAAGCCAGTGAGATAGGCTGGACACCCTGAGGACAGTGAACGCCTCGGTGGCCGGGAGAGAGGACACTGGACAGTACTGCCTGCTTCCCAGAACGTGCTTATGCCTCTGTCTCCTGCGCGGTGAATGTTTGTCCCTGTGTACTGTGGCTTTTCTGGGTGTGTACCTGTGGGGTACAGGCCAGGTGCACGTGCTCTGTCCCATCAAGCCCCTGGGCCTGGCTACTCTTTGCCTCCTGCTTGCTGCCCTGCCTGTGGCTGTATAGGGTCTCCACTGGCCTGTCCTGGGCTGACCAGTTACTGCACCTGATGACCAGAGGTGTCCCAACGACTGGAGGTCACTAGGCTTATTCTGTTTTCTAGGTGTTAAGAACCACATCGCACCCAGTACCAACAGACCTGCAGTTCCCAGTGCGGCGAGCGAGTGGAGTTTGCTGTCCCGAAGTATAGAAGCAGTTACTCAGCTTGACCCCTGCATCCTTTTTGTGAAATACTGAAGGCATGGAAACCGAGGGACGTAGGGATAAAATCCGGGTCCTACCCACATGGATGACAGCTGAGGGGCCTCAGAAGACGGTGGGGTCAGCAAAGACCCCCAAGAGGAGGAGAACTACTGCACCGTCGGCATCAGCAGCAAGGTGGGCTGCTTGAGGAGCAGGGAGGAGGAATGGGCTGGGTCATCCACTTGGGCAGACGGGACAGGCATTGGCTCCTGTCTGCTGGGCGCACCCCACACACAAGGGGTCCCTCCACCTCTCACTATTTCTCGCTGAAAAATAGAGCAAGTGCCACATGGGGTTGGCCATATCTGACCTTTACCCACATGGGGTTGGCCATATCTGACCTTTACCCACATGGGGTTGGCCATATCTGACCTTTACCGGCTTCGCAAAAGGGAACTGTCCCTGTCAACAACATCAGCAACACAAAACCAATTCCCGTGAGGTTGGACATGTTTCCCGTGCTCCTCTACCTCGTTCTGCTCATCTCAATTCCAGTCTTAAGGCTTGACTGGGTCCAAAGATTCAATGCAGTAGCTCTCAGACCACACAGAACTATATTGGGAAAATGAAAAGGTTATAAATCAGGTTAGTAGCAGAATATAGTCAGGACGCCTTCTGAAAGGTGCTCACAATCACTTGAGCCTTGAACCTTGTGGCTTAAGGCCAGTGTTAAAAGTTCTCAGTCCTGCCAGTATCGGCTCCCCCTCCCCAGGTTGTCAGAGGCTCTTGGTTTAGCTCTGGTTCTGTCCGTCGGGTAGCAGGCCCAAGGCAGCTCCATTTACATACTGACTTTCTGCTCCTGTGATAACAACTGTTGTAGCTGTTGTTCTAGTTAGGGAGGACAAATTGCCCTGGTGCTTCTTTGATGGTGAGGAAGAACTCTGACTTCTGCCGCTGGGCTCACTCAATTTAACGGCGATACTAGCCAGGCCCCTTGTGAATAGGCACCTGTACCCTGTTTGCATGTTCCTTCCCATCCCCTTGGCAAAGTCAAGTTCAGTGGCTAGTAAAGCCATTTTGAATCATAAACTCCACATTAACTCTGAGCCGGGCTCTGCAGGTGGCTGTCCAGGACACACGCTGCCCACTTGTAACAAAGGTTTCACCAGCCAGTCAGGAAAGAGCTCAGAAGGTGCTGTGGCTTGTGCTGTGCTCACCACAGGTCAGTGGCTCCAGTCCACCAGCTGCCCAGCAGGAGGAAGATGGGCAGTCTCCTCTCACAAAGGTGCACCGCTTCAGACACGCCATGGCGGGTTGCCGTGGAGTCTGAAATGGCTTGGATGGTCTGGTCTCCTGTCCTTTCCTGTCCTGGCTGTCCTCTGGCTGGGCCGCCTGGGAGGACTGGGTGTGTCGAGGTGCTGGCCCTGCCTCGACTCCGACACGGGGGCTTGCTGAGAGGCTGGAATGTTACCTGAGTGATGGTCATTCCTGGTTTGTAGACTGCCGCCATCAGGTGGGACACGTTGTGACCGTCATAGGACATCCCCGCCACGTGTACTGGGCAGCCCCCAGGCCTTTTAACATCCTTTTTTAACTTTTTAATTGTTAATTTGGGTAAAATTTTAAAGAGCAGAATCATTTTGTTTTATGACTTCGATCACCAGTGAGGACATTGCTTGTAGTTGGTGACATGCTTGTAATTGATGTGTACTGTCGAGTCGGGAAGACTCATAGTTGACCTTCCAGCGGATTTTCAGAGGCAATAAATTACACAGGAGGAGATTGTCCATCCTTCTCCTGTGGAGCTGCTAGTGGACTTGAACTCTGTGCCTTTGGAATTGCAGTGCACCTTCTTAATACTAGGTCACCAGAGCTCTCTCCTTGTCACTAGTGACCGTGGTTATAATTGGTTACACAGTGCAACAGCATTCTTCCTCCTTCCCTCCTGTGTTTACCGGCTCCATCTTTCCTTTCTGGTCCCTTCCTGCCTTCTGAGTTTTGTCCTTGGCCACACGCTGCCCTTTTGAGCTGCTTGGTTGATCTGATTGTTGTTTGCTTTTTCTTCACTGCTTGAGCCCTTTCTGACAGCTTTCCTCTTCCTTCAGTGACCTTTGGCTTGTGGATCTCTTGGGAGGTTTGTGTGTCCTTCATAGTTTGACCCTAAGGCGCTGCTGTGGGTCCCAGTGTATTGGTTCCGGGAGGGAGAGGAAGAAAGGTTCCTGGAAGGTCAGGCCAGAGGTGCTCAGGCCTGGGGAACTGGAAGTGGATGCCGCTCCTGGTCACCCTCATCTTCTTGTCTCTGCCCCAGACTTCCTGCCCGGAGGACCGTGTACTGCATGAATGAGGCGGAGCTCGTGAATGTTGCCCTGAGCATCCTGATTGAGGTGTGAACTCTACCCCAGTGCCACCTTCTAGACTCTCAGTCTGATTTATTCAGTTATCAGGCTTGAAGAGAGATGAGGTCATGGGGGATCGAACTGATGGGAACCAGGGTCTTCCTCTTTATAATGCTGGCACTAGAAGGCTCACCCACGGCTGTGTTTTCTTCCGTCTTAGCTGTCCCTCTGTAGCCCGTGCTGCTCTCCTCAGGTCACGTGTCAGGGACAGCAGGCCCTCCTGGTAGAGGCTTCAGCCGCTGGGCCTCCCAGAGCAGAGCCTCAGCCCCTGTCTCTCAGAGCCTCATCCTTTGTCCCTCCCAGAGCAGAAAGTTTCTGAGGTTCCCTGACTCGTGAAAACCATAGTAATGATCATCATTACTCAGAGTTGTCTAATTAAGTGAGCTTTGGTGGCACGGAGTTGTGCTGCCAACACAAGGGCCCGTGGTTCAAATCCACCAGCTGCTCTGTTGGAGTAAGATGGGGATGGTCAGCTCTGGGTTGGTTCGGACTTGACAGTAAACAAGTTACGTATACACTCCCTCCCTAAATTTCCAAAGTAGCAATTTCTGGCATTATCATTCCCATTTTACAGATGCTAACACTGAGACCTTAGAACCAATATATGCGAGATCGATCTTGCTCCTGACCGAGAGCTCTCAGCTCTTTCCTTGTCTCATATACAGTTTATTTTTTCTGTGACGCAGTAGTGAAAGAGCCCTGGTGGTGCTTTGTTTCTAGCATTGCCATGAACTGCAGGGCTGGCAGTTCAAACGCAGCAGCCCTCTTTGAAAGCCAGGCCATCTGGAAGCCCAGTGGGAGGTTGTTTGATCCTGTGGGAAGTGTACCAATGCAAACTGACTGGGCGCCATGCTTTTTTTTTTATGCCCCTAACTCCGTGTCCCCCAGGTTGGCCCTGATTCCCTGGGAAGCTGTGAGGGGTTGTACGAGGGGGGAAGGAGGGAAGACAGGTGGGTATCAGTGTCCCTGATGTCTCCAGGAGGCACTGGGAAACACTGCTGTCCTCTGTTCGCAGGGCCGCAGACAGAAAAACCCTCCAGAGAAGGACACAGCCAGGCCTGGTAATGGGGAGCACTCCCGCACCCCCCTCATGTCACCACGGTCCGAGGGCACCAGTGAGGATGAGAACAGTGGGGCAGAAGCCTTGCCCCCCAGCACGACCCCCTCCCAGGGGTCTCAGAACTCTGACTCCGCCCTCACCTGCAGCCAGAACCCAGCAGAAGAGGACGACACCCTGAAATACGTCAGGGAGATATTTTTCAGCTGAGGAACAATTGGGACTTTTTTTGCCGAGAGCTGCTCATGGACAGAGCTGACGGCTGTCTGGCCTCAGCCTCTGAATCCCTGGTGCAGACTTGCTGGGCGGGGGCACACCCACCCCAGGGCACACTCCTGGAAGCAAATCCACAGTGTGGGGGCACATCCACCCTGGGGCACATGCCTCTAATGGAGACACACCCACCCCGGGGTACTCTCCTGGGAGCACATCAGTGTGGGGGCACACCCAGCCCAGGGCACTGTCACTCTGCAGGTTTTCTGTGCAGGACAATCCACTGGTCACTCTCCCCAGGGTTTGTGCTGGTTAATTAAAGCAGACTTTGGTATAACAAGACTTGTCTGTTTTGGGGGTGCACGGCTTGCAGGTCCTGAAGGACAGGTCACCCACCCTAGGAAGTAGCAGGTCGTCTGGCCCACTGCTGGGCACCATCTGCTCATGCAGGGTTTCTGGTGCCTCGTACACAGGAGGGGGCAGACCCCTCAGACCTCCCCACCCAGCAGTCTGCGTGGGACAGGGTCCCAGGGCAGAGGATACTGTGTCTTGGTCAGGCATCTGCTGAGTGCACTGTTCCCTGTCCCCAAGTGTCCCATCTCCACGGCCTGTGTCCAGGTTTCTCAGGCAGCCTTCTAGAGAAAAACCAGCGACCCGTCTGTACATGAATATACACACAAGGGTTTAGTTCAGCGTCTTGTGCACAATGGGGCTGGCACATTTTCAAGCCCATTTTTCTGACTTGTGTATGCAGAGGCTGCAGACCTCAGGTAGGCACCTGGCAGCAGGCTGCTGGTTTGTCAGCCTGGCAGCGAGGTCAGGCAGGAGGAGAGCACATGAGCTTTGCCAGAATGTCCTTTATTGAGGGCAGCCCTGGAAACATTTACATGAGCTTACAAAGTGAAGAAAATTAAAATACTGAGAATTGTGGCCTATACTGGTTGACATGTAACAGCTGCTGAAACAGAGGTGGACTGGCTGTCCCCTTGGCCACACTGCAGGGACCGGCCAGTCTGCACCTCTCCTCTGTGCAGTGTTCAAGGGTTTTCTTCCCAAATTCTTCAGCCTGTCCTTTTGGGGAGGGTGGACCCTGGGCCCGCACAGCCAGCTTCAGGAGGGGAAGCACTGGACAGGTCTGGTCCCTCAGGTGTGGTGCACAGCAGGGACAAGGCAGCATGAGATGAGGCTGCCCAAGGCATAAGCATGCGCTGTCCTTGGAGGCCCCCCATTTGTTGCATGAGCCTTTGGGGTCCCCTTTGTCAGCTTCCAGGCCTGTGACACCCCCTCCTGAGGACACAGCAGGAGGGGTTTGCTCAGCTTTATTAAAGTGACACTAAGCTGTGAGGTTTTGGGGTGGCAGGCTTGGAGGCCCTACAGACAGACCACCCACGCCACACTTCAATGCCTACTGGTCCTTGGTGGCTTTTGGCTGCTCTGTCCAGTGGCCCTAGTCCTGTGGCCACAGACGAGGCCTCGGCCGTGGTCATTTGCAGGGAGAAGGGCACCTCTGAGCAGAGTTCAGACACCGTCTGCAGGCCAGGGGTGAGCCCGCGGGACTAGCAAATAGAGGGCTGCTGCTGGCCTTTGCTCGGCTGCGGCGGAAAGGCAACCATGGCCAGGAGCAAGAACATGAGGATGACCTGGATAGTGGCCAGGGTGAGGAAGCCGGACCCCAGCAGCACAGGCTGCAGCCACCTCCGCACAGAGCACAGGAAGAGGCCCAGGCCGACGGGCAGCAGCATCGAGGACACGGCTATGAGCACCATGCTCAGCTGCCACCCCCTCTCGTTGCCTATGCGAGGGCTCAGGAAGAGTGGCAGGAGGGCGAAGATGGTCAACAACATGGCGCCGTAGACCAGCAGGCGGGCCAGGGCCAGGCTCAGCCAGGACACGCCAAGGGCCTGCAGCTCTGTGGCCTGGAAGCATTGCAGGCCGCCGGCGCTCTGGTTCCACAGGCACAGGTTGTAGAAGCCGATGCGCAGGTCCTCCAGGTCCGTGAGGTCGCCGGCCTTCCACACCAGGATGTAGAGGAACAGGGCGATGACCCCCCCGACGTTGCATGCGGTCAGGAGCACCTTTCCCATCTGGCTGCTTCCTTCCGGCTTCAGGTTGGTGGTCATTATCTCCAGGCACCTGAGGGGGAGGAACCCGTCAGTGGCCAGCTCCCCCTCTCCTCCCCAGCCCTTTTCCGAACCATGTCAGACACGCTTTCTGAGTGGGCAGCTGCTGCCCTGGGCTGAGTTCAAGTCTCTTAAGAAGCTCCCCATTGGTTGCCACGGTAACCCACACTGACTGTGTGTTACAGTGGGACCGCTCTCCACAGGGTGCTGAGGCGACTCTTCTCCTGAGGACCTCTGGGTGGAAGGAACCTCTGAGCTGAACAGCCAGCCATGGTCACAGTCCAAACCTCCCTGACCCCTCAGGGGCCACCAGGCCAAGAATCAGAAAGATCCCCTCTAGAAGGAGTCATCAGGCAGAGAAGTCTTCAGCTGTGGTCTTAGACTGGCGTGATGGGAAGTTTTAACTGAGACAAGCCATGCACAACGGGGCCACCAGGAACAATGAGTGTGTGTGTGGTGTGTGTAGAGAGAGATGGTGGAAGGGTGTCAGGCCCCAGCAGACGGCAAATTGTGAGTCTGGGGAACAGCTAGGCTCCAGTGACAGTCTCAACATCCCCTCTTATTACACCTAGTTCAGCCTGTTATTGGATCCAAATACAATTGTTTGAAATGTCTTTGATCTGAACCCAGCTCAGCTCAAAACCTGATTGTGGTTCCTCACACCAGGTCAGGCCTGTCTTACGTTTGCCTTGTGTGCTGTCACCTGGCCTTTAAACAGTTCACAGTGGACAAAACAAAACAAATCACAAGTGGGAGGGAGGGCCAGTCAAGGTCACGCTGGCCTTGGCCTGGGCTGTGGGCCTTCCCCTGCGAGTCCCTCAGGGCTGGAGCCTGCGGGTCCACCAGGGTACTGACCCACTTGGTCGTTGTTTGCAGGCCCTCTGGCCCTCCAGTCCTCCCAGCCTCACATCCTGTCAGCTCTCCAGCCACTCTGGTCAGACATGGGCAGGAGTGAGGGCTTCCTCTCAGTCCTGAGCTTTCCCAGCACGGTTCCTGAGAAAGAGTGGGGCTTCTATGAGGAAAAGCAAGTGCAGGCCCTCTCCTTCACATACTCCTTAAGGCAGCCCACCTTCCCCAGGGCCCGGACCGTGTTTCAATCTCAGAGAAATGACCTCTGCACTCAACGTGGAGTCGTTTGATAAGTGCTTCCTCGACACATGGAAAGGGCAGGAGCTCTGGCTTCGTCCTGTCTCCTTCTGAGGCCCTCTGGGCATGTGGCCCACCAAGCCAAGGCCCCCTTTCTCTGCTGCCCCCAGAATCACCCTTTTTGTTCTGCATTCCAGTGAGCTGCTTAATTATCTCACAGAAAGCCCAGCTTCCTCCCAGGAGACCGCTGAAAGGACGCTTTCCTGTTTATAACACAGCAGTACACGCTGTGGAAAATACGTGTAAATGTGGAGAAAGGATTAAACCCTTTAACACTTCACGTGGTGCAAAGAACCATTTTTAAAAGCACATTTCCTTCTGCAATAAAGGCCGTAGAAGGCAGAGCCTGTCTCAGGCTGTCTTTCAGGGCACAAGTGGCGACAAGAGGTCTTTTACATGACACTTGAGCTATGGCTCTGAAGCCCTGAGCCACACTCCTCACGGCCTCTCATGTCACCATGTGTCCAGTGTGAGTTGTTGACCCACTGTTGTTGTTTTGTTATGTGCCATCGAGTTGCTTGCGACACATAGCGACCCTATGTACAACAGCCCTAAACTCCGCTCTGTCCTGTGCCAATCACACCGTCTCCGGTACACCCATCCCAATTACCCCAGTCACTGAATCAATCCACCTCATAGAAGGCCTTCCCCTCCTGCGCCATCCCTCCACCCTCCCAAGCATGATGTCCCTCTCCAAGGACCAGTCCCTCCTTACAACATGTCCAAAGTGTGTTAGACGAAGCCTCAGAATCCTTGCTTCCAAGGAGCCGCCCGGTTTAACCCTTTCCAGGATGAATCTGTTTTCCTAGCAGTCTGTGGTACCCTCAATACTCTTCTCCAGCACCACAGCTCAAAGTCATCAATTCTCCTATTCTCCTTAGTCGTTGGCCAACTCTGATGCATAACAAGTGATAGCAAAGACCATAGCCTGTATCAGACGCACCTTAGTCTCCAGAGAGACACCATTGCTCTTTAGTACTTTAGAGAGGTCCCTAACAACAGACTTTCCCACCGCAATATGTCTTAATTTCCTGGCTACTGGTGTCGAGAGTGTTGACTGTGTAGCCAAGCAAACTAAAGCTGTGAACAATCTCAATCTCTTCACCATCCATCCTGATGCTGCCAATTGGCCCAGTGGTGAGAATCTTTGTCTTCTTGACATTGAGCCTCAATCCATATTGAAGGCTGCAGTCCTTGACCCTCTGCAGTAAGTGCATGAGGTCCTCCTCAGTTTCAGCAAGCAGGGTTGTGTCATCTGCATAACGCAGATTGTTGACTCACTAGCAGCTGGGTTTTCAGAAGTGCTTTGATCACAAGGACGACAGTGCCCAAGTAGCACCTACTTTTTTTATTTTAAGAAAAAAAGTTTGCTTTATTTTAAAACAATAACTTCCTTACACTGCAGAAGTGGCCAAAATTCAATACTGAATAAAACATAAACTTTTTGTTAAGTGTCATCGAGTCGTAGACTACTCATAGCAACTCTATGAACGGAAATCTTGAACACGAAAAGCTTTCATCTTTTCTCTAAGTTCCCAGACTTCCGGAGGCAAGCTCTTTTGGAAGTGGATGCCACTCCTGCTTCTGAGCCTATTTTAATTAATGAGATTGACCAAACACTATCCACCATAGGTAACTTTTATCATATTTCAGACATCAGTGTCACATTGCTGTACTACTTAGAAGAATGTTTGACTGGAAACAATTACAACCAGGCCTGAGGGCGGCAAGCCTAAGGGCCCAAAAGCCTTTTTAAGCAGGAGGCCAAATTGAATCCACTCACACCCAGTTTTAAGCAATGGCCACACCCAAGTCTCAACCAAAAACCAGAAAACTAACCTTTACAGAATCCAGCTAGTCACTCTATTTATCTTCCTAGACTGAAAGCAGCCCCAGAAACTTCTTAAGCGATCAAAATAGTTATGTCATGCAAATACCTGAATTTCTCTTTAAAGGCACGGTTTTTAAAAGACACAGAGCAACTACAAACATGTGAATTACATGTATAAAATGAGCTACAATTCAAATTTCAGCTGGATAACTAACAACGAAAATGACATTTTAAAAAAATATTTGGAACACTGTACATATTTCCAATAACTTATTGAAAATAACATATTTTCAATGTGAATATTAACCTACTAATTGGATATAAATTACAATTTTTTATATCCTTCAGGAAGTAAAAGAATTTGTCCCTAGATTTAAATTGTTGTTGTTGTTGTT
>NW_006399805.1:5753109-5754173 GCF_000299155.1 Elephantulus edwardii | reverse complement strand
CACCTTAGTCTCCAGAGAGACACCAACAAATCCAAATATTTACTCTGGCATTAACAATAACTGAGATATAGAAAATTATGAAAGTTTACCACACGTTTAAAATAATCACAAAAGTAGGACCTACTTTTAGTCCGTTTTTCATTCTGACATTATTCAGAGATGTGTCAGACAGACTCAGAGTGTCTGTCACCTCTCACCACCACTTGACCTACTGATGGTGATATTTGTGTATTAATATCACAACCTCTGGCTGGAGATTAGCTCTGTTCACATTACTAATGGAGGCAGAGTTGTTAGTACTTTTAAGCTCAGCCAGATTAGAGAAAAATTTAGGAAACTCTTGATTTTCTTTCTCGAGAACAATCTAAATACCGGACAGGCCCCAAAAGAAGTAGAACTAGTGAAGTGAAAGATTTACAGCCTTGGAGGGTCATCTCTGAGTGGGATCCAACTCTCACACACACATATATATATATTCAGGAGTTTCATCCGCTTCCTAAACCACATGCCTCTGAAAACTCTATGAACTTAGAGAAACGACGATAGTTACAGAACAGAGGTCAGGTCTTTTGTTCATAGCCTCGTTAGGAGTTGTTATGAGTCGTATTTGATTCAAGGACAACAATAACAACAACATATTTAGAGAGAGAAACGGAGTGATCGAGCAAGTGAGAGATTTAGCTCAGGGAGATGACTTACATGGTCGTAGTCGCAGGTCAAATAGCAGACTCCTGGACAACAGGTTGGGAAGCTTGACCAAGACGGACAGCAGGCAAGCTCAAGTCTTGACTCAAGCCTCAAGAACTGGAGGTAGATGCAGGAGTCCGGGAATTAAAAGAGGCAGGAGCTGGGCGAGAATGCCCTCCTAGTTTGCAGGCAGGCCACACCCCTCAGGGAACACCCAGTCTATTGATTGGCTGACCAAGGTGGATAATCACATTGTTGTTGTTATTGTCTTCAAGTTGACCACGACTCATAGCAACCATATTAAAAAAAGGATTGGCACCACAGCAAGATAAAGGTAAACAACCCAATTGAAAAATGGGCACAGGGTATGAACAGAC
>NW_006399805.1:5750020-5751404 GCF_000299155.1 Elephantulus edwardii | reverse complement strand
ACTGGGCAGGGAAAAAATTGCAACACTGAATGAATGTAAATAAAAATTCGGGGAAAAATCAGATTAAAATTGCATTAAAGGGCGAAAAAAGAGAAAACTATTCTGAAAAGTGGTAATTATTTAGTCTTACAGTCTAGTTTGAATTATATACATTTCTTTTTTCCTTACAGTGTTTTATTGTGGTTTTCAGTAAAAATTTACAGAGGAAATTACCATTTTTTTCAACAGCATATGCATTATTATCTCGAGGCACGGTAGGTCTGAGGACTCCGAGCTCGTGTGGTGGTTCTTTGGGGCCCACGAGGGGGTTGGCAAAGCCGACTAGCCAGATGAACGGGGGTCTGAGGCAGGGAGTTTCCCAGCAACAGGGCGTGCTGGGCTGCTAAGACACTGTAGGGCGCTCTGGCCTGCGGCCCTCAGGCCAGTCTTTCGTTGTGTTTGTTCAGACATTCCTCTAGAGGTCATATAACCCTGGTGTACAAGTTGCTGGTCCTGCGGTCACTTATGGTTGCTGTGAGGCTGAACACTGTGACACTGATGTGTCAAATGCATTAATGGTCGGTTACCCAGTGTGGACTGAGAGTGGGGTTGAGCTCCCCGATTAAAACAAGCGTGGAAGGAGGAGTGGCATCCACTTCCGTAACAGCTCGCCTCCAGAAACCCTATGAACCTGGAGAGAGGATGAAAGGTACCCAAACGTCGAGGACTCTCCTTCATAGGGTTGCTATGAGTCTCCTGCGACTCAACGGCACTTAACAATAACAACATGCGTTATTATATCTTTTTTATTTGGTTTTTATTTCTTTTATATTGGTTTGCTTACAAAGTTCATATACATTGTGTTTCACACTATTCTTCATTCACATTGTGCTTCATACAATCATTGTTATGCACTATTTTTTATAAAATTAATCACCATTGGACCTTGCCCATCATTACTCTTGTCTTTCCACCTTAATGTTTCTTGACATTAGTTGCAGTCCTTGTAAAAATCCTTGTAACAGTATTCTTTTCAATTCTTTTTGGGGTCTACTGCTTATACCTATCTTCTCCTGCCCATTCCTAAGTTCTGAGGCTTGTTTTTTGGACAAATCTTCATCTTGAAGGCTCATTATTTTGAGGATTTTATTGCTCCAAGGTGTTTCTTTTTAGGTCTGTCCATTGTTTGGTTGAAAGATTAATTCAAAAAAAGAAAAAAAAAAAAGAAAGATTAATTCAGGCGAGCTCTGGTGGCCTAGTGGCAAGAAGCTGCACTGCAATCTCAGAGGTACACAGTTCAAATCCACCAGATGCTCTGCTGGAGAAGGAGGAACAATCTCCTCCTGTACCAGTCAGATCTGATTTGACGGTACTCACAAAAAATAATGAAATAAAATAAAAAATT
>NW_006399805.1:5737834-5748715 GCF_000299155.1 Elephantulus edwardii | reverse complement strand
ACTCTGAACCCTTCCCTGTCCTGAGCCCTTTGAGTTGTGGTGCTGGAGAAGAATCTTGAACATACCATGGACTGCCAAGAAAACAAATATGTCTTGTATAGGGTAAAGCCAACTCTTTCCCTGGAGGCTAGGATTTTGAAGCTCTGCCTCACTTTGGGCACGTGTCCAGGAGAGATCAGTCCTTGGAGAAGGCCATCATGCTCAGAAGGGTGGAGGTACAGTGCAGGAGAGGGAGACCCCGGATGAGATGGACTGATACAGTAACTTGGGTGACGAGGGCTGGTGTGTTGGAGTTAGTGAGACTGGATAATAACATGATATTCAAATGGGGGACAACCAAATAATTATCGTCTTAGTTATTCAGTGATGATCTAACAGATGTAGTAGAAATAAATGGTATTAAGAAGATGAAATTTATTCTGTCAGTTGATTCCAACTGCCTGCTGTCAATGTCAGGTCTTAGCCACTAGGCCACCAGAGCTTCCTAGCTGGGAGGCTAGAAGTCTGAATTCAGAGAACTGGCTCTAGGGAAAGGCTTTCGACTCTGGGGAGCATCTGCAGGACTGAGATCTGGTGAAGATCTCCACTTAAGAGACACCACAATTCCCCTAAACCAACAAGGTTCCCAGCACATGGGCCCTGGGTCCACCCGTGCTCTCTGCCCCTGGCTCTCCTTTCTCAGTGGAGTAGGCCCCTCTGTGCTCTACTCATCTCTAGATGGCCTAGTGATAAGCTGCGCCACTATCCCAAAGGCACGTGGTTCGTATCTTGCTGGGAGAAGAATGGCCAATCTTCTCCTGTGTGATTTACTGGATCTGAAAACCCACCAAAAGGGCAGCTATGCACCGGTTCTGACTCAGTTGTACACAACAACAAAGTATCTCAAAAGAGATTGGCTTTTCTGAATAAGCAAAGCACTCCTTAAAAATAGAAGAAAGGAGGCATCTCACTCCCTGATTTCAAATCCTACTACACTGCCGTGGTGGTCAAGATAGCGTGGTACTGGTACAATGACAGACACATAGATCAGTGGAATAGAATTGAGAACCTGGAGATCAGCCCATCTATCTATGGTCACCTGATTTTTGACAAGGAGATGAAATCAGTCAAGTGGGGAAATGACAGCCTTTTAAACAAATGGTGTTGGTAAAATTGGAAAAGTATCTGCAAAATACTCAAGCAAGATCCACACCTCACTCCATATACAAAAACCAACTGAAGGTGGATCATGGACCTAGGACTAAAACCAAGGACTATAATCTTCATTAAAGAAAAGCTTGGAAGAACACTAGAAGTCCTAATTCACAACATAAACAGTCTTCCCAGTATCCTGAAAAACCTACAACCAGGAGAAGATAAAATAGATGAATGGGACCTTCTAAGAATCAAATCCCTATGCACATCCAAAAAACTTCTCCAACAGGGTGAAAAGGGAAGCCACAGACTGGGGAAAAGTGCAATACTGAAAGATGCTATGGATGAAATAATGAATGATCTAGGAAGTTCCAAAGAAGATGGAAGGAATACTCAGTCACTGTACCAAAAAGAATTGACTGATGCAGAACTATTTCAGGAAGGAGCATATGATCAAGAACCAATAGTAATAACAGAAGCAGTACTGTGGAAAGCCAAATGTTTAAACAGGGACTGAATGAGGCACAAAACAAGCCAGACTTCCTCGTGACAGATCACAAGGAATGAAGTGTTTCTTGCAGAAAAGGAGATGCCATCCCTAACTCCCGCCAGATGAGGTGTTAAAGCTTGTGCTTTGTAAATCACACACTTCCGGAGATTAGAAAAGAATGTTCATTAAAACTAATAAAATTTTATATAAAAGAAAAGAATGTCATCAGAGAAAAATATAGCTTCAGTAGTAAAGATTTTTTTCTGTGATTTACTTCCTGGTATTTCTAAATAGAAGCTACAAGAATTTGGGCGTGGGGCTGCAGTCTTTGAGCTGTTAGCCCCCTGCTTATCTCTCCTTTAGATTTCATTCCTGATGTCCCTGACTCTTCTTCGTCCTAATCAAAAACACAATACAAGCTGTTCTGAAGGAATAAGGCCCCAGGAATTGTTAGAATACCAAGAGATATATTTCAACATACAGATGCAGTCCTGAATATGCTCACCAGGCTGTATCAAGAAAACTGGAGGACAGCTACCGGCCCAACTGGCCAACTGGCTGGAAGAGATTTATATTTATTCCTATTCCCCCCAAAAGGTGATTCAACAGTATGAAGAGATTATAAAGCAATCTCATTAATATCACATTTAAGCAAAATCTTGCTGAAGATTATAAAAAAAAAATAAATGGCTAGAACAGTGCATTAACAGAGAATTGCCAGAAATACAAGCTAGGTTTAGAAGAGGCTGTGGCATTACAGATATCATTGTCAATGTCAGATTGATCTTGGCTGAAAGCAGAGAAAGCCAGAAGAATGCTTATTTGTGTTTTATTGATTATGCAAAGGCATTTGACTGTGTGGATCATAACAAATTGTGGCTAACACTGAGAAGAATGGAAATCACAGAACACTTGATTGTGCTCATGCAAAACCTATACTTAGATCAAGAAGCTGTCCAAGGGAACACTGCATAGTTCAAACTCAAGAAATGAGTGTGCCAGGGATATATCCTTTCTCCATACCTTTTCAAAGGCAAGATCCTTGACAAGTGCAATGAAATTATCAACTGGCTTGATAAGAATCAGACTGCAGAAAAGGAGAACTTTGAGCATCAGCAGAAGGAACTAGAGAAGGTCTGCAACCCCATCATCACCAAGCTGTACCAGAGTGCTGGAGGCATGGCCGGAGGCATGCCTGGTGGCTTCCCTGGTGGACGAGCTCCTCCATCTGGTGGTGCCCCTTCTGGACCCACCATTGAAGAGGTTGACTAAAGCAATCTGCATACTTTATAGCATTCATTGTCCCACAGTTAAAAAATTTTGAAGGACCCAAATTTGTAGCACACTGCAGTTGAAAAGTCTAAACTGCTAGACTAAATTTCTGTGTATTCTCAATACTTGAATATGGAATGTGTAGAGGGAAAGAAATTAACATTGCACTTTATTATCACTGTATTGTAAGTGCAAAATGCAACGTCTCAAATAAAGGTGTATTTAAAATTGGCACCATTAAAAAAAAATAACAGGCCTCGGAAAACCCACTGGAGGGTCAGCTATGAATCTATTCTGACTAGATGGTACACACCATCAACAATATATGGTGATAAAGATCTGATTCTTGAGAGGGAGGCCGCGGGCTCCAGGTGGAGGGTGACGATACCCAGTGCTTCCCTAAGTAAGCACTGAATGAACAGCAGAGGAACACAGATAGTTACGGCATTAGAGGTGAGAGCCCAGACTGAAGCCCAACAAGGTGAGGAGAAAGAGCTGCAAACATCCTTTAATAGTTGGAGCATGGAAGGTACGAAGTATGAATGATGGAAAAGCAGATGCTGTAGAAAATGAAATGGAATGCATGAACTTCAGCGTTCTAGGCATAAGTGAGGTAAGATGGACTAACTTTGATCACTTTCAATCAGCCATCATTTGATATACTATGCTGGAAATGAAAAATAGGAGAAGGGAGCTCTGGTGGCCTAGTGGCAAGAAGCTGTGCTGCAATCTGGAAGGCAGGCGGTTTGAATCCACCAGATGCTCTGCTGGAGAAGGAGGGGCAATCTCCTCCTGTGCCAGTCGGATCTGATTTGATGGTATATAACAAGAAGAAAAAAGGAAAAGAAAAGAAATAGAAGGAGAATGGTTTTGCATTCCTAGTTAAAAAGACAATTTCAAGTTCTATCCTTAAGTATAATGTTGTGGGTAACAGGATATTATCCATATGCATACAAGGGAGACCTGTTAATATGACTCTTATTCTAAAATGCGCTCCTACAGCTAAAGCCAAAGAGAAGGAAATTGAAGATTTTTACTACATCTTACAGTCCAACCTTGACCAATCACACAATCATTAAGCATTATGATAATTGGTGACTGGAAAAAAAATTGAAAACAATGAAGAATGAATGGTAGTCTGAAAATAAGACATGGTGACAGAAATGAGGCTGGAAATAGAATGATCAAATTTTCTATGTTCAACGATTTATTTATAGTAAATACCTTTTTTAAAAAACAAAACAAAACCCCAACCCACAATAGTGACTTTACACACGGTCCTCACCTCATGGAATAGAAACAGACCATCAACATTCATGTACAAGTTCAAACTGATGCCGAAGGAGATGAAGACAAGTCTACGGAAACAAAACATGATCTGAGTCTATGCCACCTGAATTAAAAATCACCTGAGGAAAAGGTGTGAAGCATTGAATACCTATGATCGAAGACTGGAGGAGTTAGTTATGGGATGATGGGTGTTATCCATGAAGAGAGCAAAAGGTCACTGCAAAGACAGAGGAGAAAGAAAAAACCAAAATGGATGTCAGAAGAGATTCTGAAAACTTGCACTAGAGCATCAAGAAGCCAAAGAAAATGAAGAGATGCTAAAGTAAAAGAGCTGAACAGATTTCAAATGACAGATCGAGAAGACAACACAAAGTATAATGGAATGCTCAGAGTACTGGAATTGGAAAACAAAAAGGGAAGAGCTCGCTTGGCATTTCTCAAGCTGAAAGAACTGAAAACAAATTCAGGCTTCGAGTTGCAGTATTGAAGGGTGAACATCCCATGGACGGCCAAGAGAATGAACAAACATGTCTTGGAGAGGGGCCAGCTGGAGTGCTCTGTGGAGGCAAGAATGATGAGGCTTTGCCTCACACACTTTGGACACACTGCTAGGAAGGGCTATTCCTTGGAGAAGGACGTGATGCTGGGAAGGGTGGAGGGTCGGCGAAGAAGAGGAAGACCCTCAACCAGGTGAAGTGACACAGTGACTGTTACAATGGGCTCTTGTGTGTCAGGAAGTATGAGGCTGGTGCAGGACAGGACTGAGTTCAGATCTTTTGTTCATAGGGTTGCTATGATTCGTAGTCGACTTGAAGGCACCTAACAACAACAAGGGCAAAATCTTTAATGATCTAGGAAGCATCAAAAGAAGATGGAAGGAATTTAACCGCCACCACAACCACCAGCCTCCACAACAGTCAGTCTCCACGGCAGCCGCGTGCTAGCCGCTGCCAGCCTTCACAACAAGCCATCGCCATCACTGGAGATAACTCCCATGGGGGGCTGGTTTGCACACGGCCTACAGGAAGCGTGAGGCAAGGTCTTCATTGTTAACAGAGCAATGAGTCAGGCAGAGAAAAAGGAACCAAGGGAGAGAGGCAGGTGAGTGGCCTGAAGAGGAGCCGAGCATGGAGAAAGTATTAGAGGGGAGTCTTTTTGACTGGGATCTGAGAAGGCATGGAAGGTTCTGAGATTTGGCAAGGCCTGCAGGAGGTTGCTTTTCAGGCGGCAGCCATTCTGGTCTTTCAGAAACTGGTATTCCTGACTCAGCATATTCAGGATTCCTGCTTCCATAGCCTGGACGAGCCTCTGAGAGCAAGGAGAAGGGAAGAGAAAAGAGAAGCATATGATATTTCTTGGCAAGAGCTGCGCTGTAATACTGAAGGCATGAGGTTCAAATCCACCAGCTGCTCTGTGGGAGAAGGATGAACAATCTCCTCCCATGAGATTAACTGTCTCTGAAAACCTACTGGAGGGTCAGCTACGGGTCAGTTCCACCTCAAAAGCAGACAGCAACAGGAACAACCATGTTCCCTTTGGCAGACATGTGAGTACAGCATTAGAGTTCAAGGTCATGCTCCAGACGTCTTTAGATAGGACGGGAAGCAGTTCTCAGGGGATGCCATGTCCCACACCAAACTTTTTACTGATATACTTTGTCTACACACTTCTCTCATGTTAGTAAAGGCCACTTCACCAGCAGAAATCCTGAGACTGGGATTTAACATTGGGAGACCACATGCTGGGGTCCTGACACAATGAGCTGAAGAACCAGGCAGTTCAATAGCTCTGCTGATGTGAAACTGCTGTTTGTTCAGTTGCTCTGTTGTTTATTTGTCCTCCAGCAGATAAGCTACTTAGGAGTAAAGTAAAAGCAGAGACTTTTGCAAATAAAAGCTGTGTGTCGGCTCAGGGGCGGGTCCTCACTGGGTTTTCTGGGGTGGAGAAGATGGATGTCGTATATGGAGGCCTGAGCATGGGACCCCACAGGGCAGAGGACCAGCAGCCCTGGAGGTAGACCCGAGACCCTAATCAGAGCAGCAGCTGTGGAGTGGATTTAGATTCATGTGGTTGTTAGGTGCCATCAAGTTGAGTTCGACCCATAGCGACCCTGTGAACAAGTCTCAACTCTGTCCCATCCCGTGCCGTCCTCACCCTCTCTGACACACCTGAGCCCATTGCTGCAGCCACTGTGTCAATCCTCCTTGTTGGAGGTCTTCCTCTCCTTCACTGACCCTCCATCTTTCCAAGCACGATGTCCCTTTCCAAGGAATAGTCTCTCCTAGCAACAAGTCAAAGTGTGTGAGATGAAGCGTTTCCATCCCTGCCTCCAACGAGCACTCTGGCTGCACTTTCCCCAAGACATATCTGTTTGGTCTTTTGGCAGTCCATGGGATGTTCAGTACTCTTCTTTAACACCACAGCTCAAAGGCATCAATTCTTGTTTCATCCTTAGTCATTGTCCAGCTCTCAGATGGAGCAAGTGATTGGAAAAAAAAACAAACCCATGGCCTGAATCAGGCACACCTAAGCCTTCAAACTGATATCGTTGCTCTTTGGCATTGTGGACTCCTGACCAGCCAGTAAATCTATGCTCCCTCAGGCTGTGCACGGCTGCTGTATCTACAAGGTCCCTTTAGTTATTTAGTTATTTACTTTAGTGCCGTCCTGCCAACTACAGCTCATAGCTGCCCCGTGGACTACAGATCTGAACCTTGGTCTGACCCGCCCCACTCTCACAATCTCCAGTATTATTGGCTGGAATTGTTACAGTCACTGTGTTGATCCATCTCATTGTGCGAGTCTTCCTCTTTCTCTGACCCTCTGCTTCTCCCAGCATGATACCTTTTCCCAAGGCATGATTCCTCCTCAGGACAGACAACATGCCTTGGGCACTGAAATGGCTTTGTGTCCAGCTACTGACTAACCCAAATGTGGGTGGTTTGAAATAACGCAGTAGCACTTTGGGAAAAAGGCCTGGCAATGTGCTTCTGTAAAGGCAGCAGTCAAGGAAAGCCTTTCATGGTGCAATTCTGCTCCGTGACACGTTAACATGTGGGTTTGCCAAGTTTAATTGGGTTCCGCGGTGACACATTTTGTTATTTTGGTCTTATTTATTCTTTTGTGAGCTCTGCTGGTGTAGTCTACAAGGAGTTGTCCTGCTAACCTGAAAGTCAATGCCTTTTTCGTTGCGTAAACCCATCAGGTTTCTCTGTGGGAGAAAGATGGGCAATTTCCTTCTGACTTGAAGCTATGACTTTTACAGGAGAGGAAAAAATGAGCTTAGACTTAAAAATGTCCTATTAAGTCTTAAACAGGGGTCTGAGGGGGACTTGAAAAGATGGAGTAATGATGGGCAATGTCCAAAGGTGATTAATTTTATAAAATATAATGCATGGGAATGATTGTATGAAACACAATGTAAATAAAGAATGGAGTGAAATGCAATGTATATAAACTTTGAAGCGAACCAATATAATTCTTTTTTAAAAAGTCTTAAACAGGACAAAGTTAAAACCATCACACTATCCCCAGTACCGAGGGCAATGGGTTCGCTGCTTCACAGACGGGGAGCTCATTCTCTGCGACTGTGGACAGTCACCTGCAGATTGTGATGGTGGCAAGGGGTCCACCACTGTCACAGGCAGGACTTGTGGGTAAAGGCCCATGTTGGGGATACGTGTCTATGAACAAGCTCGGTGAGGTTATTATGCGCCCGTTGTAAGGTCGGTATGACTCATGGTCGTGTGGCCCTGCCTGAGCCACAGTCACCGGGATGCCAGTTTATACCTTGAATTAGATAACATGCGGCATCTTTCACATGTTGCCAAGGACACACCCAGGTAAATTCCCTTGTAAACCTGAGGTCTTCCTTCCCCCTTCCCGTAACCTGCCTGGGAGCTGTAACCTACCATCAGCCACGTTCTTTCTCAGTGCACACTGCCTGCCCTGGGCTTGCTGAGCATGGCTGTGTTACTGCTTCAGTGACCAGCAAGTGCAGGAGAATAGGAAGAACTCAGATGAGAAGATGCAAACTGGGGGTAAGGTGCCCATTGTAAACCCCAGCCCTCCACAAACCAGGTGCTACAAGATTTAAACTTGAATGCAATCCAGACTCTTAGGAAGGGGCTTGCCATCTGGACATGGGGTGAGATCAGGTGCCTTCCACCGTCTCTTGCAATTTCAACAGAGAGTCAACAACATCCCTTTCCACTAGTGAGGTGGGAATTCCCATTCTATCTCCATCATGATACACCTGGATCGTCCCTGAGTGACAGAGCCGGGGACCAGGCAGCACGGCCAGGTGATCCCTGCCTTCAGCCTGGAGCCTGTGCAGAGGGGACAAGAAGCAGCAGACATGGAAATGCAGCATCGCTGGCCTTCCAGGAAGAAGCGATCTGAGAAGGAAATGATGGAATGCAGTGAGGGAGAAACTGCAGTGAAAACGACCACTAGCTTAGAGGTGGAGACGAAGGTGTGTGGGAAGCCAAACTTCATACCAAATATTATATGGAAACCCTTGCTCAGGAATTGAAGGAATTACAAATTTTTAAGTTAGGCTTTCTCTTGTGATAGATGACAGAAAATGAGCTGTTAGTTCCCTGCAGACAAGAGATAGCTAGGCCCCCCGTATAGAGGGAGTGTTACCACATGTGAAATACTTCCTGAGCTAAAGCATTAGTTTGACAATAGAGAAAAACTCAGCTTCATTTACAAGGAATTCTTTTTATGATTTGCTTCCCCTGATTATCAATAAATACAGAGAGGCATGACTTGAGCCCCTTCAGTAGAGAACTGCTGGCCCCCTGGTTTATGCTCTCTGTTCTATCTCCTTGTTGGTTGTTTGTCTCATTATTAATAATTATAGAAATACTTGACCCTCGGTCTGCAGCAAAGGTGGAGAGAACTTTCTGGAAGGGCGTGATGAGCAGAGGCTGAGGGATGTGGTGGCGGCCGGTGTCTGTGGCCGGGACGGGGGTGGGGGGGAATACCTCTCTGATGTACACGTCTAAGTAGGTCTTCACTGAGCCCCGACCCCTCCCATGAAGAGAGGTGCCCCCAGGATGACAAGGAAGTGCAGGGGGGAATGTGGTGTGGCATGAAGTCCTCCATCGTGACAACCCTCGGAAGGTGGCCGAGGCCTCACTGTCCTGACCGTGGACCTCAGTCAAAGGCAAAGCAGAGTGAAGACCAGCTACCGTCAGTCACTGAGCCCCACGCCTCACACTTTGAAGGTGTGGTTTTGAGAGCTGGCTGGAAGGGAGCCTGGAATTTTCCACAGACTTCCTCTCCAGCCCACATCAGAGGACTCGGTGCCATCTGATTTTCAGAGCATAACCAATAGCTTCAAGACACGTATGGGATCCAGAGACGAGAGGGACTTGACTCACAGACCCAGCGTGAGGGTTCCCATCCTGAGGGCCTATCTCCATCCCTCAGACCAAGTGGAAGCACACCTTTCTCTCCGTCAGCTCTTCAGGCCGTGTGAACAGCCGAGTTTGATTCCTGAGCACAGGACCCCTGAGAGGAGGGTGGGTGGGGTTTGCTCCTCCTGGAGTCCCTGGTGGTGCACACAGTTAACACTCACTGAAAGTTGAGAGGTTCAGCCCCTCCACCGCCACAGGCCCCTCAGAAGAAAGGGCTGGCAATCAACTTCTGAGAACTCGGCCGTGGAATCCCTTCTGGAGCATGGTTGACCTCTGATACCAGGGTTGTTGTTGCTAAATACCTTCAAGCCAGGACTGACTCGCAGCTGACCCTTCAGTGGGTTTTCAGAGGCAGGAAATAGTATGGCAGTTGAATGCCTAACTTTCTCCTGTGAAGCAGCTGGTGGATTTGAACAACATGCCTTTGGGTGGACAGTGCAAGTCCTTACCACTAGGCCACCAGAGCTCCCTGGACACACATGGGGTTACCCTCAATCAGCATTGACTTGCCTGGCAGTGGTATCTCCCTACTGCCAGCAAGTGGACAAAAGTTGGCTGTCCTCCCAAAATACCGTAGGGCCAGGGGTCACGCCCCAGATGTGGTGAGCGGAATAAACTGAGGCAGAGGGGAAGGCAGAGGAGTAGGACAAAGCTCTGCAAATTCTCAGTTGTAACAAGGACCTGACTTCCACATACTTGAAGATTAAGTTTGCCCAGCCAGGTGTCCATCCCCACAGGAAAAGGACGGCCAGTGTCCTCCCATTCCATTATCTGCCTCTGAAAACCCACTGGAGGGCCAGCTAGGGTCGGTTCCCACGTGAGGGCACACAACCACATCAGGTGTCCATCACAGAGTTCTGGGGCGTAGTCTGCAGGTCTGTGCTGCTCCAGCAGTTCAAATCCCCTGACCGCTTCCTCAGGAGAAAGATGGGCAATCTCCTGCCATGTGACTCGGCCTTGGACGCCCCCAGGAGGGTCAGCCAGGACTTGGAATCAACCCACCGATGAGTGAGTGAGCGAGTGAGTTATATATCGGCCAATTTACTTATGTTTCATCATTCCGAGGCCCGATGCCAGCTGACCACTGCCGGAACGGCATCATCCCACTCCCAGGAAGATTCCGGGGAGGAACACAGTGAGGAGATCCCTCAGGAGAGCCAGGCAGCCCAGAGCAAAGGGCCGACGCTGAGCTGTGGTGGCCTCACGTGTGTCTGAGGACTGTCCTCCACCAGGTCTTCTTTTTTAAATTAAAAAAAATTTTTTTTTAAA
>NW_006399805.1:5695074-5737734 GCF_000299155.1 Elephantulus edwardii | reverse complement strand
TTTTGTGTGAGTGTACCGTCAAATCACATCTGACTGGTACAGGAGGAGATTGTCCCTCCTTCCCCGGCAGAGCATCTGGTGGATTTGAACCGTGCGCCTCTGGGTTTGTAGTTGCAGCTCCTTACCACTAGACCACCAGAGCTCCCCAGGTCTTCTTTTTTAAAAAAGTGTGAGCTCAGTCAAAGTTCACAAAGCCTATATATTTTCAATCAGTTATCTGTGCCTATCTTGTCCCATAATATTACAATACACACAACATATGAGCGTCCGTCCACCTCGTGCTTTCCTTCCCTGCGCCCGCCTCAGTAAGTGGGCAGTGGCTGGTGCCCTGACGCCGAGCTCCAGGCTTTTCTTCTGAGGCACCTGCGTGCGGGTCTGAATCATCAGCATTTCATTTAGTGTCTGAGTGTTTACCTGTTGGTGCCACGGAGTACATAGAAAAGCTACATGCATAAATTTAGCACATAATGTAAAGGTGTAGTAATTCAGTAGAAGGAAGGACTTTTCTTTAGTTAATACTGAAGCAATTGATAAGGTAATTAAAAAAAAAATTAGGTCTTCTTTTTGTTCCAAACACCAAAATAAACTCCATACAGATTTAAGAGGGAAATGTAAATAAAAAACCCCAGATAAAGATCTAGTAAAAAGTAAATGTTTATTTAATTCCTGAGTGAGAAAGAAAAGCAGTTGAAAATACAGTAAAAAATGGCATAGATTTGACTATTTAAAAATTACAGTTCTGTACATCATAAAGCAATGTGTCCATTAGCCTGAGACCAGAAGAGCTATTAGGAACACCAAGCTTTCATTTCAAAACAAACTCAACTTCTTACTTTTCCAAGAGAAGAGCGAATTGAGCGGGAGAGGTGGGTAGGGAGAAAAAGTGCAACAATGAATGAATGTAAATCTAAAATCTCTGTAAGTGTTCATTAAAATTAATAAAACAACAACAACAACAAAACACACAAAAAAACCCCACACCAAAATCAACCTCTTAGCCACGCACTCTGAGAAATTCAGCGTCCACCAGGGCTGTCCTCTTGAGAAACAACCCAGCTCAGTAAGGCCTTTGCTTTTCCAGCTAAGAATCTTCTAGACCCTTCTGGAACATTCCCCCTTAGTCAATCACAGGGGTCTTTCTGACACACAATCCTAGTTTTCCGGCCTCATGACACTTGTGTAACAGCCCTTGCATCATAACCCAGCCTGCTGATGCAGGAGCCCTCTGCTTCGGATGGACGGAGAGGCCAGTCCACTCCCCACAGGCATTTCTTGAGCAAAAGTTTGCAAGGCGCTGCTGGGCCCAACATTCTGGACCTTTCCACGCAGTTAAACGGGGGGGGTGGGGGTGGGGTGCGGGGGGTGTCTGAGCCAGACGTGCCCAGGTGATGCTGGAGAGGACCAGGGAGGGAACCAGAAGAAGGGAGTGGGCAGATAATAATGCCGAGAGGATGGAGGGACAGTCACAGCTGCCCGAAATGCCTTTGCCGAACTGAGCACAACCCTGGAAGAAACACACTCCCCTCAAGACCCTGGGCGTGGGCAGGTACTCACAGGACAGAGCTGAGGCCCTGAGGATATCAGGAGGGAGGGCTCGATCAGATCAGATCAGATCAGCTCCCGGGGCAGCTTCCTCTTGAGCATTTGAATCTCAGGTTGCAGACCCGGCCAGGACTCCCGTGAGCCTAAGTAAACAGCGCTGAACTTTGTACATTTGTGCTGATGTCACCAGCAGCTGATTTCACTTTCATTTCTAAACTTGCTGTTGACCTGGGGACTTCCAAGGAAAGAATGTAAACAACTTTTGTCTTTCCTCACGTACCAACCCTTGACCCACACAGAGCACAGCTGACAAATGAAGGGATTTAAAAAGCCAGGCGACCAAAAGAAAATGAGCCACAGACTCAGAAGGCCCAGTGGTGTCAACTCCAAGACAGACAGAGGCCAGATTCAGCTCACACACTTTGGGCAGGTTGTCAAAAGGGACAAGTCCCTGGAGAAGGACTCTGGCTTGGAGAGAGGAGGGTCGGTGAAGGAGAGGAGACATCATGAGCTGGACTGACTCAGTGACCGCAGGAATGGGCCTAAGCTCTCAGCGGGCATGAAGACGGGGCAGGACCCCCGGTGTTAGCGGGCATGAGGACAAGGCAGACCCCATTGTGCACAGACTCGCTGTCAGAACTGATTCAAGGTTGTCTAACAATGTAACAATGACACACTTTACAGGCCCCGAGTGTGGTCTGCTCGTGAAGATGGCATGTCTGGGGCAGAGAGTCCAGAACTTCTGTGAGGAACCAGGACACTTGTCCCCAGGTCACAATCTACAGAAGCTAGGAAAACCCAAAAGTATCTGGAGATATCAGGAAATTAAAAGACGCATTGCGATGGGAAAGTGTGCTGTTAGGGACCTTTCCAAAGTTCTGAAGAGCAATGGTGTCTCTCTGGAGACTAAGGTACGTCTGATACAGGCCATGGTTTTTGCTATCACTTGTTATGCATCAGAGAGTTAGACAATGACCAAGGAGGATAGAAGGAGAATTGATGCCTTTGAACTGTGGTGCTGGAGAAGAGTATTGAATATACCATGGACTGCCAAGAAAACAAACAGATTCATCCTGGAGAGGGTTAAACCAGGCTGCTCTTTGGAGGCAAGGGTTCTGAAGCTTCATCTAACATACTTTGGACATGTTGTAAGGAGGGACAGGTCCTTGAAGAGGGACATCATGCTTGGGAGGGTGGAGGGACAGTGCAGGAAGGCCCCCTATGAGATGGATTGATTCAGTGACTGGGGTAATTAGGATGGGTGTGTCGGAGACATTGCAATTGGCACAGGACAGAGCAGAGTTTAGGGCTGTTGTACATAGGGTCGCTATGAGTCGCAAGTGACTTGACGGCACATAACAACAACAACAACATCTGGAGATAGTGGCTTCCCTCCAGACTCTTGAGGAAATCTGTGGTCACAGTTTGGTCAGACGTAACTCCACTAACGTCCAGTCAATTCAGATTCATAGAAATCTCACGTGTCAGACCAGATCTGCTCACAAAGTTTCCAAGAGCATAAATCTTTATGAAAACAGACGGTACATCTTCCTCCAACAGAGCAGAGAGTGAGATTGAATAACCGACCTTTTGGTCAGCAGGCAAAGGTTTAAGTACAATCACAGTGGGCTTTCCTGGCCTGTGACTCTGATGGCCCTCTCTCCTCTACCTAATCCTCATCGTATGTGACCTCAGCTTGTAAAGACCAGAGCTGACTCACAACTTCAGGCTGCCAGACTCTATCGTCTCATTTCCCCGGCCCGTTCTCACCATGGACGGGATGGACAGACCCGCTCCTCAGTTGGGTCCTTCGGGAATCCTGACGAGTGCTCACCACATGGGCAGTGCCAGGCTCTGGGGGGGCTGGGCTGACTCAGAAAGAACAGCTGGCCGTGTATGACAGTCAGCAGCAAAGGAAACCATACAGCTAATCTTTGCACTTGATACTTGCACAAATTTTAGAAAAGAAAATGACTGTTTAAATTCTAAGATAGAGTAGAACTTCCCCTTAGGGTATCCAAGTCTGTAAACCTTTATGGAAGAAGGATGCCTCACCTTTCTTGAGGAGAGCACCGGAAAGATCCAAACTGTTGACCTCTTGGTTCACAGCTCGATACTTAATCCACAGTGCTACCAAGGCACATGTCAGTGTTTTGGGGAGTTTTGATCAGTGCTTCCCCCGACCCCTGCAGTGCTTTTTAAAAATACATACAAAGCCTTTTTCTCTCCACTATCAGCACATTTCCCTACAGTTCTCACAGATGTACAATTTAGCACTTTGCTATTAATGCCTTTGAACCGTGGTACTGGAAAAAGTGTTGAATATCCACGGAGGACTGAATGAACAGATAACGTCTTGGAGAAGGTGCAGCCCCAGTGCTCCTGGGAGGCAAAGATGAACAAATTTCATCTCACATGCTTTGGTCATGGTGCTAGGAGAGGCTGTTCCTTGGAGAGGGACATCAGGCGTGGGAGGGTGAAAGGACCACGAAGGAGAGTAAGACCTTCAACCAGGTTCACTGACACAGAGACTGTAGCAATGGGCTTGAGGGTGTTGGAGATTGTGAGGACGGCACAGGGGTTCACAGGGTCGCTATGAGTTGTACTCAATTCGATTGCCTGTAAAAACAACAGCAACAACAACTTTAATGATTTTCTTGTGTGTTTTAGAGGTACAACCAGACTGCAGTCCTCTCCCTCACTGTCCCTTTGGCTGTCAGATTTGAACCAACTCAAAGTAGCAATGACTCGGGAGGGTAGGAGAATTGATACCTTTGAGCTGTGGTGCTCGAGAAGAGTACTGAGGGTACCATGGACTGCTAGGAAAACAGATTCATACTGGAAAGGGTTAAACCAGGATTCTCCTTGGAGGCAAGGATTCTGAGTTCCGTCTATCATACTTTGGACATGTTGTAAGGAGAGACAGGTCCTTGGAGAGGGACATCATGCTTGGGAGGGTGGAGGGACAATGCAAGAGGGGAAGACTATGAGGTGGATTGATTCAATGACTGGGGTTATCAGGATGAGTGTTTCGGAGACAGTGCGATTGGCACAGGACAGAGCAGAGTTTGGTCTGTTGTACATAGGGTCGCTATGAGTCGCAACCGACTCGACGGCACATAACAACAACAACAACAACATAAATCACACGGGAGTAGACCGTCCATTCTTCTCCATCAGAGCAGCTGGTGGATTCACACTGGCCGCACAGCTCCTGACCCCGCACAGCTCCTGACCCCGTAGGCCTTCAGGTGGGGAGAGTCTTTGTTTTCCTTGAAGTTGAGCTTAAATGGCTATGATATTCCCAGTGGTTTCTAGCATAGTAACAAATTCGGTAAATGACATTAAAATGCCTAGGAGGGCATTCAAGTCAGTTAGAGCACACACTTTCCCCTCCCCTTCGGGTACTTGGTTTTTTCGTGGTGTTAACATGTAAGTAATTCTATAAAAAATCAAGAGCTCAGAGTTTCTTCTACACCCCCCATGTTGACAAAAGAAAATATACCTTCATGATTTTAAATGTTCTGTATTTTCCTTGGGTTCATGTGTAAATCTCTGAAAGACGTTCCCACTAGGATATGGGATTTCTGGAGTTTGTAGTCTAGCATCTTCCAAACGTGGCATGGGGACGGGCAGGATGGGCCGGGGCAGGACGGGCCAGGGCAGGACGCTTCCTTCGGTTCCTTCTCCTTGAAGTGTGTCCATCCCTTCTCCTTTCACTGTGTATCACTGTTGTCTTCAGAGCAGCGCAGAGAGAGATTAATGGTGCTGTTGGTACTTCAAGTGGAACATGGGTTCTCCGCTGTTCTCACTCGGCCACTTGTCCTCCCTGTTTTCAGGGAGATGGGGGGACTGCCCGCTCTGTGGGCTACTTTGTTTAGTGTGAAGAATCTGAACTTTTGTGATGTCTCTATGCATGCCACCATGTAAGGAGGTGGCCTTCTTGGGTTCATTCTTTCTGGCCCAGATCCCAGGATGTTTTGTCTTGTTCTTGGGGTCTCTGAGAGGTGACAGGATGCCTAGTGGCTTCTGGGGTACAAACTGGAGCCATTCTGAGGCTCTTTCCCAAGATCCTTCTGAGTTGGAAAAAGAGGGTTTCTGGATGGAACCCACGATGAACAGTTCCTCTTGGCATTTGCACAGACAGCAGCAGGCTCTAGTCTTGGAAACAGGAAATGCGTGTGGGCGACACGGACTTGACACTGCAGGCCGAGATATCTGGCACAAAATAAAAAGAAATCATCTCTCATTTTTCTTTTGGCGAGTTCATCCTCCCTCAACTATTGTTACTGTGGCATATATATATATATATATATAGTTTTAAGCCTCTTGTTTAGAGTCAACAAGACCTCATGAAGGGCCTTTGTATTTAAAAGATGGTTGTTATATTTTGGAGGAACACTCTTCTGTCCATTTGCTGTACTGGGTTAACCTGGGGTTGTTGTGACGCTGAACCTTGTGCCTTTGGGGTGCCAAATGTCATAATGGTTACCTATGGTGGACAGGTTAGGTGGAGCTCCCAGTTTAAGACAGGTTTGGAAGCAGGTGCGGCATCCGCTTCCTAAACTACATGCCTCTGGAAACTCTATGAATTTTGAGAAACGATGATAGTTATAGAAAGGCTTCGGGGGTTTTGTTCATAGCATCGCTATGGGTTGTGCTTGATCAGAAGGCAACTAACAACAAAAAACCCCCAACATATGTATATAGAAAAATATTTTTTAGTCAACCCGTTCTATATGTACAAAGGAGAGCTCTCTTGTGTCGGGAACTGGCTCACCTGCAAAGCAGGATCAGCGATGCATTGTAAAAACAGCAGGACCACTCATCTTGGCTTGACCATCCCTTCTACAGTAAACAACTCCAGGAAGCAGTATGCTAATGAATAGGGAGTGACCAAAGGCCTCAGAATTCTATGAATGTGGTACCTTTTTGTTTGTCAAAACATATTGTCCAGAAGATGCCCTTGTTTTGTGTGAAGGTCTGGGAATGTTTGATCTACCAGTCAACATCTCTGGACAGATAAGAGATAATGTGATTACCCCTGCAGGCATGTTCCTAAGACATATATGAGAAGCCAAACTTTATACCAAATATTATATGAAAACTCTTGTTCAGGAATTGAAGGAATTACAGATTTATAAGTTAGGATTTCTCTTGTGGCAGAACCTAGAAAATGAGCTGTTTGTTCCCTGCAAGACAGGAGACAGCAAGGGGCCCCCTACAGAGGGAGTGTTACTTCCTGAGCTAGAGTTCACCCTGAGGCATCAAGGTTAATAGTTAAGGGTAAACCAAATTCTTGCATTTGTGAACCCCTCCCTCCTGAGTCAAGCAGAAGGTTTTCAATAGAAAGAGCTTGGCTTCATTTGCATTGAATTCTCTTTGTGATTTACTTCCTGATAATTTTCAATAAAGACACAGAGAAGCTTGGCTTGGGGTCTTCAGTGGAGAACTGCTGGCCCCCTGTTTTATGCTCTCTGCTCTATCACATTCCTGGCTGTTTGTCTCTTTATTAATAATTATAAAATTATTCCATTCTTTGGGACCCTCGGTCTGCCACAGACATCCTTGCCAGAATAATAAACGTTGCTCATCAGCGAGTAGTCTCTCTGCGTCTTCATTTCAACCTGGTGCCTCCTTTTGGCGGAATTCTCCTGACATATCGGGGCTGGATCCCCGATACTCTTGGACTAATGGTAAGGAGCTGCACCGTCACCCTACAGGCATGGGGTTCGAATCTACCAGCTGCTCTATAGGAGAAAGACGGGCAATCTCCTTCCATGTGATTTACTCCTTCTGAAAACCTGCTGGAGGTTCAGCTGTGATGTGAGTTGGTTCTAAATTGATGACACCCAACAACAACAATAATCACACGTACAAATCAGCGACACTGATTAGCCATGTCACGTTGGGCAACCATTGACAACCTTCTCCACCACCATTAGCACAAACTCAGCACTCCTAAGCAATGCAATCCCCGCTTTCCTTCTTCTCCACCCAGAAGGTCAGTGGTTTGAATCCACCAGGCGCTTTGTTGGAGAAATATGAAGCACCTGTGGTGATTTCTAACCTGGAAACCCTATGGGACAGTTGTGTCCACCCCAGAGAGTCCCTAGGACTTGTAACTGACTCTACAGCAATGCGCTTCAGTTAAACAAATAGAGTTACATAATTAAGTCAACATATTGAATTCTGTAAATAAGCAATTTATTTATATAAATAAGATTTAAAATAGGCAATTGTGCATCAACACAGATGTGCTAGGATTCCCATTTTTCTCATTGTCAGACATAGTTTCTTTATGCAAAGAATAACTAATTATGCCTGTAAACAATTAAATTTGAAATTCTCATTCTTCTCAATGCTCACTTTAATTTCTTTCTATCTCTACAGTCTACACAGCATCCTAGCAACATGCAAGCTACCAGACTATGGCAGAGGACTGGTGACCACAAGACTAGGCCGCAGGGGGAGGCTGCTGGTTTATATTGTTAAAACTGAATGAATGCTTTCTTCAGTTTCCTGCAACTCTCCGCAGTTTCCAACATGCCTGGTCCGACCCCCAGTGGCACTAACGTGGGTTCTTCAGGGCGTTCTCCCAGCAAAGCAGTGGCGGCCCGAGCGGCAGGATCCACCGTCCGGCAGAGGAAAAATGCCAGCTGTGGAACGCGGAGCGCAGGGCGCACGACCTCAGCAGGCACTGGGGGGATGTGGCGATTCTACACGGAGGATTCACCTGGGCTCAAAGTTGGCCCTGTTCCAGTATTGGTTATGAGTCTTCTGTTCATCTCTTCTGTATTTATGTTGCACATTTGGGGCAAGTACACTCGTTCATAGATTCGGCTTCATCCATCTGTCTGTCATGTGAAGAAGAAGGAAAAAACTCAACATATCTTGGACCAAAAGCATAGTGATTTTTTTTTTTTAAATTTTTTTTTTGTTCATGGGAAAGACATTTTCTGTAAACTTACTATTTTCTGGGTAACTTAATGAGGAATCAGTTTTCATCCCTTTGGCTAATAAACTTTTTTTCCTTATTTAAAAAAAAAAAAAAAACTGAATGAATGATTGATAAGCTTCTAAAACAAAAATGGCCAAGATGATTTCAGTGGTAGATTCTTCCTGATGTTATGGAAGAAAGAATACGATTCTCTACAATCTTACTGAAAAGTAGAAGCACATATTTTCTGTCTCAGATTCCACGATGCCAGCAATTACCCTCATTACTGAAGCTAAAAGCATGACTTTTACCAAAGGAAAACCGTGGATGATTGTATTTACCGAACACTGATACAAATATTCTGAACAAAGTATTAGCAAATGGAATCCAACAAAACCTTGGCTTGAGACGGCCCTTCTCTGACACCAGCTCGACGGGGCTGTGAGCCTCATTTTAGTCTCACGAGTGGGAAGAAACCCAAATCTCCATTCTGCCTCTGCTGCTACGGAGGGGAGTGGTGTTTGGTTAATCAGCTGTAATTGTCCAAGCCTGTCCTGCTTGGTAAGCTGAGCCTCCCTGACCCGCTGTTAGAGGGCAGACTTCTGGTGGAGGTTTTCATCTGGAAGCACCCCTTGGTGGATTCGGGCTTCTGACTTGCTCAGTTCCCTTTCTTGGATGGACGAGGCAAAAAGAAGACCCAGATGACTCACCACTGCGTTGCGATTCAGTGGCTTAAGAGCACCTAACTGAAGTTCCTTTCCTGTAATAATATCCAGAGGTTATATTCTTCAGCACAATCATTTCCCCAGCATATTAATGGGTCTCTTCTGGTCAAAGAAGATCATCTCTTGTCTAAGATGGTTTAGCAAAGATGTGGTCTTCTTGATCTTGGCTTACTCTCACATTGCCCTGTAATCACATCTTCCAGGTAATGACATGTAAGGGCACTGAGCCAATCAGACAAAGGATAGGCTTGACAGGGAAAAGACAGCCATAAAGAAGTAAGTTGTAAGATTTAAAAATATTAACTTGACACTGTGTGAATGTTATCTGCAAAGAAAGGTCTTATTTACTGCTTTCCTACTTTTTTTAATATTCTCTGAAAAAGACATTCTTCAACAGATACTTTTAGATTCTTCAATAATATACTCTTGGGAGTACCCACCCTGTGCGTGATTTACTCCTCTCTGGGAGCTGCCTCAGAGTCCACAGGGATAGAGCCTCTAAAGCCTTGTTTGTCTGATAGCTACTTACCCGCACATTGACAGGACCAAGAGTGGTTGCTCCCGAATGAGGCCAACCAGAGTATCTCTCCTCACAACTTAGAATTGGGGGTGCGAGGCAGGGGGTCAGTCCCGTAGGTGAAATCACAGAATGATCACTTCTGAGTGAAGGGGTGGGAACACTTCTCTGCAGAGAGAAGAGCAGAGGATTGAGAGGGAGACAGGATCCCGGCAGTGCCCACTCCCCACTTCTAGATCTTTCCCATGGCCTCCTTGTTTCCATGAGTTGCTCTGTATTTTCTGCAAAGTCTTTCTCCCCATGACCTGTGCTTTCTGATTAAGTGAATTTGTTCTGGTTTCTGTTATTTCATATTCATGTGGAAGTTGGACAATGCATAAAGAAGACAGAAGAATCCGTGTCTCTGCATTGCAGTGTCGGTAAAGAGTCTTGAATATACCAAATAAGTACAGTCCAAAGAACAAATAAACCTGTTTTGGAGGAAGAACCACCATGATGCTCCTCAGAAGCAAAGATGATGAAACTTCATCTCATGCACTTTGGGCTTGTTCTCAAGAGGACTTCATCCTCTGAAAAAGACATTCTGTTGGGAAAAGCAAAGGGCCATTGGGAGCGGCCGGTCCTCCAGGAGATGGATTAACACAAGGACTGCAGCAATAGCTTCAGCAAGGCGAAGACGGTAAGGGTAGGGCAGGGGAGCACAAGGATACTAGCCAGTTAGAGGGTCACTATGAGTTACAGGTGTGAAGTCTGGAAAAAGGGGGCCAAAGAGAAGAATGCAGCGCTCAGATTTCAAATGCTGATGCCCTTTCCTGCTGCTGATAAGAAGAGCAGACAGCCTTGCCTGCCTGGCTGAGCTAGTAGGTGGCTCATGAATCAGAGTGGAATGTCCCTCCCTAAAGACTCTGTTATAAAAACCTCCCCAATAAGTTCACAGTGTGACTTCTCCATTCTGCATCCCCAGCATGAGGAACCTCACTCGGGAGCTCCCCTATTCCCCCCCTTTAATAAAGCTGTGTTAAGCTTTCTCTCGTTTTCTCTGATTTCTTTCTTAAGTCCACTAACTTAACAACAGGCAGCTTGATGGCACTTAACATTGTGACCGAAAGATCTTGATTAAAACAACTTCCTTTGTCTACACTTTCAGGCTCAGGCCAGTGTAGATTGAGTGTATTTCTGGGTACAACACATCAGTAACATCATGAAGGTAATGACTGAAAAACAAGCCACATCATAATTGCTCCCCAATCCCTTTCTATCCTTATCACCAACCTCTCAGCCTGTCAGGTCCACTATTTTTCCTTACCAAGTTGCTGATTTTTGACAGAGGGGCTATTATTATGCTTGGCCCTTTGTTCTCTTGGGTCTACACAATCTCTTTGTTTCTCTCATGTTGTTGTAAGGTGTTGTCAAGTCAAGTATGACCCATAGCGACCCTGTAAACAACAGCCCTGAACCCTGTCCTTCCCTGTGCCTTCCTCACACTTCCTGACACAGTACAGCCCACTGTGGCAGTCACTGCGTCAATCCACATAGATGAAGGTCTTCCTCTCTCTTGCTTACCCTCCACCTTTACAAGTATGATGTCTCTCTCCAAGGAACAGCCTCTCCTAGAAACACACTTGAAGTGTGTGAGATGAAGCTTTAGCATCTTTGCTTCCAGGGAACACTCTGGCTGCACCTTCTCTTCTATTTGACTGTTCTCTTGCCCGTCCGTGGCACTTTCAGGGCTCTTCTCCAACACCAAAGCTCAAAGGCATCAACTTCTTCTATCATCCTTATTCACTGTTCACCTCTCAGATGCATAACAAGTGATCAGAAATTCCGTGGCCTGAATTAGATGCACCTTAGTCCTCAAACTGACAACATTGCTCCTTGATAATTTGGAGAGGTCCCTGACTGCAGACCTTTCCCAGCGCAATATGTCTCCTGACTTTCTGACTGCTGGTACCAAAGTTGTCACCGTGGATCCAAGTAAGATTAAATCACTGACAACTTAAATCTTTTCTCCATCCATCATGATGTTACCTATTGGTCAAATGCAAAGAATTTTTGCTTTTTTAACAGTGAGATGCAATCCATACTGAAGGCTGCATTCCTTGATATTCTGCAACCAGTGCTTCAAGTCCTCCTCACTTTCAGCAAGGAAAGTTGCATCATCTGTATAACGCAGGTTTTTGATGAATGTTCCTCTGATCTTGATGCCACTTTCTTCTTCTACAAAGAGTCCAACTTCTCAAATAACTTGCTTAGCACACAGATTGAAAAGGTTATGGAGAGAGGATGCAACCTTGTCACACTCTTAATTTTAAACCATATAATGTCCCCCTGCTCTGTTCCCTTATATGAGCAGATTTTTTTCTTTTTTTTTTAATTAATTGATCTCTATATGAGCAGATTTTTAAGGTTCCATTTTTGTGAGGCACAGCTGTTGGGAAAATGGTGCCAACTTGACCTGCTCGATGCAGGCTTGTCACAGGCTTTCAAGATGTAAGACAAATTCATTGCCTATCTATGATGTGCAAGAGAGCAAAGTGCCATAAAAAAAGAATTCCTGCATTTTAAAGGAAACATCCCATCAACTAAGGCCTGGTGATCTACTCCTTAATATTATCAGTGTCTTCCACCTCTCAACCCTGTTACCTTGTGGTCTCTTTTTGCCTCTTCCCCTGCTGTTGAGCTAAAAAGAAAAAACAAAACCATGCAAGCGCACTGCTGATGAGTTATGCTGACCCAGGGATACCTTCTGTCTGGTTTCTGAGGCAAATCTTTCAGGAGGACACTGGCTCACCGTTCTTCCACGGAAAGACTGTGGGGTTTGAACCACTGACCTTTTAGTTAGCAACCCTACCTCTTACACAGTATGACACCAGGGAGCTTTAAATGTCATATAACTGGTGCTATTTTCAGGAATCTGTGTGCCAGGTAATGAATGAGTAAGCACTGCTTCTTTACACAGACTATATTATGAATGACCGGGTTGTTCTGACTCACTGATGCTGCATCTGGAAGTTGTTCTTTGGATTTAGCGTCTCTTTTGCCCAAGTGGTTGGCACATTTTTAGAGCCTTCCACGCTAGGGAGGAGATAGTGTAGCATTTTTAATTTTTTGGGGGGTAGCATTTCTTGATTTTGAGCTGCTCTTTATTCCTGCACGTTCTCTTTTGGTCATCTGTCCCATTTACATCCGCCTTTCTATCTTGGAAAAATGTGCACCCTTTCATTTTTCTTAAGTTCTGATGCAGAGCTGAAAAATAGCCATACGAGTAAGTAGTTATATGAGTGGCATTCACTGCAAAAATTATTCGCTGAGTATTATTATGTGATAAAGATTTTATCTAAAAATCTAAAGCTTCTCTTTAAAAGACAGAGGTTATGATATCTAAACAACTGAAATGTATGTTGTTGTTGTGTGCCATTGAGTCGCTTATCACTGGTAGCAATCCTATGCACAACATCTCTGAACCCTGCTCTATCTTGATGCAACTTTCACTGTCACTGACATACCTACTCCCATTATCCCAGTCACTGAGTCAATTCATCTCATCCAGGGTTTTCCTCTCTTGCACTGTCTCTCCACCCTTACAAGCAAGATGACCTCCTCCAAGAACCGGTACCTCCCTGCCACATGCCCTAAGTATGTCAAATGGAGTTTCAGAATCCTTGCCTCCAAGGAGCATCCTGGTTTCACCTTCTGAACAGACCTGTTTGTTCTCCTAGCAGTCCATGGTATATTCAATACTCTTCTCCAGCACCACAGCTCAAAGGCATGGATTGTTCTATCAGCCTTAGTCATTGTCCAGATCTCTGATGCATAGAAAGTAATTGCAAAGACTGGCTTAGATCAGGCGCAATTTGGTCTCCAGACTGATATTGTTGCTCTTCAGTACTCTGAAGAAATCCCTCACAGCAGACTTTTCTAGTGCAATTTGTCTTTTGATTTCCTCACTGCTGGTGTCAAGAGTGTTGATTGTGGAACTAATCAACAATCTCAATCTCTTCTCCATCTATTATGATGTTGCCAATTGACTCATGGGTGAGAATCTTTGTTTTCTTGATGTTGAACTTCAATCCATACTGAAGGCTTCGGTTCTTGACCTTCTGTAGCAAATGCCTCAGGTCCTCCTCAGTTTCAGCAAACAAGGTTGTGTCATCTGCATAACGCAGGTTGTTGATGAGTCTTTCCCACTTCTGATGCCACATTCCTCCTCATGGAGTCCCTCCTCCCCGATGATCTGTTCTGCTTATCAGTTGAAAAGATATGGAGACAGGATGCATTCCCGGCATACACTTTTTCTGATTTTGAACCATTCAGTGTTTCCTTGCTCGGTTCTCATGACTGCCTCCTGGTGCAAATATAGGTTTCACATAAGCACAATTAAATGTATAACATCTGCAGAAAATATAAAGACACACTACCTTCAGTGCTCTCTGACTCTAACGTCCTGACTCTCTGAGTCTCTGACTTTCTGACTCACAGAGCCCTGATTTCCTGGGAGGGCAACACATGGGAAGGGATGTAAGCTGCCCTCCCTAACCTGTCACCTCCACCAGAAGTCTCCACACCCTTCTTCTTTGGGGCAACTTCCTTGCTGATGCAATGTCTTTGACCTCAAGAGAGACTCTCTGCGTGCCCACTGTCATTCGTTGACCCCAATAAGCAGCTTGTAATCTCATGGTCATCTATTTATGGTCAGCACTGAACCTTCAGCTCAGTATAACCAAAAAACCCTTATTGCCATCAGGTTGGAACTAATCACAGCTGGGCCTCAAGGGTTTTCTGAGGGTGTAACTTGCATGGGAGGAGACTGCCTATCTTTCTCCTGTGGAGCTGCAGTCAGATTTAAATTGCCATAGAGGCAGCATCACTGTAGGTCGGCAGCAGGACTCCCTGAGGATCACGTCACCAGAGGTCCCAGGATTCACTGTGCTGTTGTTGTAAACTGTTGAATCAGAACCGATCCATCTTTGACCCTTTTGCAGATTTTCAGAGGTAGTTAATCACACAGGAAGAGAATGCCCATCCTTCTTCCATGGAACAACTAGTGGCCTCGAACTGTGTGCCTTTAGGATTGCAATGCAGCTTTTTGTCACTAGGCCACCAGAGCTCCCTATGTTGTTTGTTGGTATGTGTCATCAAGTTGCCTGCAACTCCTAGCGACCCTATCTACAACAGCTCTGAAACCTACTCTATTCTGAGCCAACCCTATTGTCTTTGACACATCTACCCCCATTATCCCAGTCTCTCTGATTCAATCCATCTCATCAATGATCTTCCTCTTCTGTGCTGTCCCTCCACCACCTCAAGCATGATGTCACTCTCCAAGGACTGGTCCCTCTTGCAACATGCCCAAAGTATGTCAGCTGGAGCTTTAGAATCCTTCCATTTAAGGAGCAGCCTGGTTTTACCCTCTCCAGGAAAAACTTCTTATTTGTTCAATTAACAGTCCATGGTATATTCAATACTCTTCTCCAGCACCACAGCTAAAAGGCATCAATTCTCCTTCCATGATCCTTAGGCATTGTTCAGGTTTCTGATGCATAGCAAGTGACTGCAAAGCCTATGGCCTGGATCAGGTGCTCCTTAGTCTCCAGACTGGCATCATTGCTCTTCAGTATTCTGGAGAGATCCCTGACAGCAGACTTTACCAGTGCAATTCGTCTTTTGATTTCCTGGCTGCTGGACCAAGATTGTTGATTGTGGAGCCAACATGATGCTGCCAATTGGCCGAGTGGTGAGAATCTTTGTTTTCTTGATGTTGAGCTTCAATCCATATTGAAGGCTGCAGTCCTTGACGTTTGGGATTGCAGCACAGTTTCTTGCCACTTACCCTGCACAGATATTAAATGAAGTATATCTCAGAGTCAGAAATAAAGTGGTGTTTATACAAGAGGCTGTAGTATGATTTACAAAATTCCCAAAAATAATATCACATTTTTTCCTCATGGTGCTTATTGTAATCCTTTGTGAAAATGAGAGACAAACCTTTTGTTTGTAGCCATCTCTTCTCAGTCCAGCTGGGCATTTGTATGCTCACAGAACACTTCAAAGATGTCACTCTGCAACGTCTCATACAGATCATCAATCCTCCTGGCGTCAGCTCTTTCCTGCATTGGTCTCATATTAATTTCTAATGTTCTAACTAGAACATGCCCTTGTTGGTCTTTGTTGAGTCTCTGAATCAGACTTTCAGAACTGCAAGAAATTGGGAATTTTCATTTTAATGTCAAAAGTTAATTGCCAAAAAGAAGAAGAAGATCTAAACATGAAAGTTGGGACCCTCCCAACAACAACCACCAAAAAAAAGTGAATTGCTTATGCAAGAGTAATGCAAATGGCATATTTTATTTGTCTCTTATAGTGGCATAAGGAGCTCTGGTGGCCTAGTGATAAGAAGTTGTGCTTCCAAGCCAAAGGCATGTGGATCAAATCCACTGGATGTTTCATGGGAGAAAGCTGAGCAATTTCCTTCTGTGGGATTTACTGCCTCTGAAAACCTGCTGGAGAGTCAGCTATGAGGCAGTCCAGACTCAAGGCACACGGCAACAATAACGTTACAGAGGCTAGTGGTAAGGAATTGTACTGCCAACACAAAGTTATGCTTTTGGGGAATACTGGGGACAAAGGGAGGGCCTCTGGTCAGGAGAGATCGCCTAGCTCCAGATAAGTGCAAGCCTCCCAACGGACTTTAACACGGGGTAGAGAAAACTCTCCTGTGTTTGGCTATACCAGTTTGAGAAAGCTTGCCACCTGGGAAGCCGGCTGCTGTGTCTGTTATGCTGGGAGTGGTCCACAGGAGGCTGAGGTTCTCCTGACCAATCCGCATGTTTGACGTCTGCAAGCCCACCCTATCCTGTCTTCCTGTTTCCTTGCTCGTATATAAGTGCGCTGCAGCCCCCAGTAAAGTGGAGCTGGATTGACTCTCTGAATGGCTCTCAGAGTGGTGAGTCTCCATTGTTTTTACCCCCATCAGGGTGTTGCTGGTGAACGGACAGCAGACAGTATGTGGTTTGAACCCACTAGCTGCTTCCTGGGAGAAAGACGGAAAATGTCCTGCTGATGATTTACTACCTCTGAAAGGTACACAGGGTATCTTTTAACAGTACCTGAAAGTATTTGGCATCACAACATTCCACTTCACAATGGCCTCACCTCACCTATATTATATTACTGGGAGCTCTCGACCCTCAGAATGGGTAGGACAACTAACATTATCTCCATTTAATATATAGGGACTCAGAGAGAAGCTAAGAAATGTGTTCATAATCACATAGCTATTAATTACATGATGGTGAATCTAGAATTTACATCTTCTCAAGCTGTATCCTATTTCTGTGATTTCTAGATACAGAATTTGCCTTTTCCTAAAGGTTATGATAAATAATGTTATAAAATATAAGCTTTAGTTAAAATTATTGAGTCTACGTCCGAGTGTGTTCAGAGGGGCCTAATTTTCCAGGTTTATGAGGCAGGAGAACTGACATCACTCATCAGAACTCATGTTAACAGGAGTTTTATGAGGAGAGGCTATGACAGTAACCAAGGATGTATCGCGTGCCTTGTTTCGTGCACATTTGGTTAATTTTCACATACCTATCACAGCACTGGACACAAGGGAAACCCTTCACAAGACGGGCTAACAATATAAGGAGTGCAAACCTCTTCATTTCATGACGATGGCACAGGATTGGGTCATCTGTGGTCTCATCACACAGCAGGTTGACAAGAGTCAGGATTGACTGGGCAGCACCTGAAGCCACATCATCCCACTCACTGGCCAGCTGGTGGTCTTTATTCCTAAGGGCAGGGAAGCAGGTTAAGGGGATAAGTGCACAGTCATTGCTGGTTTAGACAAAGCCACAAAGTTTAATACTCCAGGACTTTCATTCCAGTTTTGTGTTGTACCATTGAGCGGTCCTGCAGGTTAAAAGAACAGAAGACTGCTTAGTCCTTACCACCCTCATACTTTGCTGTGTTTGAGCCTCATGAAAGGTCTTCCTCTTTTGCCCTCATCCTCTATTTTATCCACCATGATGTCCTCTCTAGATCCTTCCCGATACGTATAAAATACATAAGTTGGAGTCTCACCATATTCCCTCCTTTTCCGGTTTTTTTAAAGTACTAGTTTTATTCTCATGTGACCAATGCTAACATTGCTACCACAGATGGTAGAACACCGAATGCCTGTTCATTTTAAAGTGCTAAGTCATTATTTTATACAATAAACATTTCTTTTAAAACAGAATCCCAGAGAATGCAATGATAAACACATGGAAGTACATTTCTCACTATAGATCTGAAGGCATCACTGGGGCTGGTTGGACCATAAAGAAATCTTCCAGAACTCCTCAAAATTTATCAAACAGGCTCTCTTTTGTGTAAAACAATCTCATTACACATGCTATATAGACTAAAAGAGACATCAAATTATCAATTGTTAACAAGAAGTTATTTTTAACTGTTGCTTTAACTAAAATGGAAAACCTTATAGATGGAGTAAAGGGAATGAACTAATTAGGCAAAAGAAATAAAATTAAAGTCTCCTACCTCAGGTATTTGTTTAGGAGCCAAGGAGGGGCAGGTCTACGTCTTGCTACTAAACAGGAGAAAATACCATGACATTTATGAATTTTAAATTTTAAAGGAAAAAAAACCTTATTTTTTTATTTTCTCAACAATTATTTAATCTATTTAATGAGTTATACGATAACTCCATGTTTAATATTTTGAGGAATATAATGGCTGTTTTTCAAAGTGGGTATACAATAGTACATCGTCATCATCTCTATCTGACATACTTTGGACATGTTGCCAGGAGGGACCAGGCCTTGGAGAAGGACATCAAGCTTGGAAGGGTGGAAGGGAAGTGCAGGAGAGGAAAAATCCTGGATGAGAAGGACTGACTCAGTGACTGTGGTAAGGAAAGTAGGTGTGTCGGAGACAGTGAGGTTGGCTCGAGATAGGGCAGGGTTGGGGCTAGTGTACATAGGATTGCTATAAGTTGCAGGTGTCTCCATGGCACTTAACAACAACAACAAAAACCAACCTATTTCTTGGCCATCTGATTTGAAGACAATCTTTTAGTTCTTTTCCATGTTGATTTTATCAGATATATATTTTTTACCAGTTCACATTTAAACTTGTCCACTCATTATTGTCTATATTCCCATTTCACTTACCCAAACCTTGACTAGGGAGTTGTTTTCTGAAACTCTCAAATAGATACTCTTCAGGTGCCACTGGCCTTTTTTCTAGAGGAGCTGATAAAAGAGTATTAGTATCACGAAAATAATCCATTGGCTATAAATTTCATATTTTAAATATTTTTCTAAATGAGAGGTTCTATAAAAAATATAGTTGTTTAGCTCAACAAATTGAATATAAACAGTGCACAAATCTTTTGAGTTTATGCTTTTTCTGTAATTTAAAGTAAAAGTCTTAGAAATGCACAGACCCTTAAGACTAGAAATTACCTTTCTGGGATTTTTTTTTCCCTAAAGAAACCAGAATGCATACAAATGGAAATGCCTTTCTTGTTATTTACAATAGAAAAATGGATTGGTGCTGCACCTGCAAGACCCATGCTGGTCTACTCCCTTTTCTCCCTGATTTGAAGGTGAACACATGTGAAAGTCTTCACAGGTGTGGCAGCTTCACATTGGCGGCACAAGTAGTGTTTGTGGAGTAAGTGAATAAATTGTTCATGAGATATTGGAGGCTGAGGTTACCTTTCAAATCAGTAGTGGGCTCACTGTGTCTTTGCACTGAAAGCTGGCAACCTAGCAGGACTCAGAGCCAGAGGGAAAGCAGCCTTACTGACTGCGCAGGAAGATGGAGTTCTGCTCCTCTGATGCTGGCGGGATGCACAGAGTGGCGGGTCTTCAGGCCGCGTGGTCTCGCTTTATCCTCACTGATTCAGAATGGACCAAATATCTTAAATCAGAAGCGTCTGATAGCGTTTACAATACACACAGAGAGGAAGCTATCGCTCAGACATTTTGTCACGAAAAGAAGTATTGAAAAATTTTCCAATTCAGACAGAACTTATTTATGGTGAGCAACATTACAACATTACAACATTACAGAGGCTAGTGGTAAGGAATTGTACCGCCAACACAAAGGTAGGTGTTTCGAATCCACTAGCTGGATTCTAACAGTACCTGAAAGAACTCAACATTACAACAACATCCCACTTCACAGTGTTCTCACCTATGTTATATTACTGGGGGCTCTCACTTGACCCTCAGAATGGGCAGTGTTGTGCCCACTAAATGCCCCTCAAAGAAATCCAAAAACACGTCTGAAATTTCAAGAGCGCTTATTGTTTGATTTTCCACGCGTGGAGGCTTTTTCACCTTCCTCAGAAAGGTGGTGAAGGGAAAAAGCCCTGAGTTTTCCCTCCCACTTGCTTTTATGGCTTTTTCTTGGGTGCCCCTGCTAAGGCAAAGAGATTGGTGGGCCAGGGGGTCAGTCATTTGGTCAGCTTTTGATGGGCTGGTTACTTTGCCTGCCTTTACTCTTTTTGTGTCACGTAGGCACTAATTTCTTACTTTTTTAAGGACAGACTGGGTTTTACCCGGGGCACTTGTGTTTGCCCTCAGCCAAGAATTTTTATGGCCTGCTTCTGCCTCCAGTGCTAATGGGGGTTTATAAAAAAAATGGGGTTTCTGCTACCCTTCAGGCAGGACGACTAACATTATCTCCATTTAATATATAGGGACTCAGAGATGCTAAGGCATAGCTATGACGTGATGGTGAATCTAGAATTTACATCTGTATACTTATTCTTTAAATTACTAAATCTGAAGTATAAGGAGAGTATGAAATAGGTCAAGACATCAAATCATCTGAACTCTATAAGCAGGCTATAAAACTATGACTATATATAAAAAGGAAGCTCTGTGACATCCTGGGGCGCTCTGGTGACCTGATGGCTAAAAAGCTGCACTGCCAATCCCAAGTCAGATGGTTAGAATCCCCCAGCTGCTCTGAGGGACATAGATGGGCACTTTCCTATGCGGCTTACCCCCTTTGTAAAGCTGTTGTAGAGTCAGCTATGAGTTGGTTCCGACTTGATGGCAATGGGGAAGTGAGTGGTGGCCTTATAGATAAGAAGCCCCTCTGCCAACCTAAAGGCAGGTCGTTAGAGTCTGCTAGCTGTTCTGGGATTTATTCAGAACCTCTGAAAATCTCCTGGAGGGTCAGCAATTAGATGGCACTGAGTTGAATTTGTTTGAGTTTATATGTAAAAACAATTTTAAAAGTATTTTCTTGAAGCTTATAACAAAGGCCAGAGTGGAAAAGAGTATACATACTCCCGTTATTTCCTAGCTGGAAAAGAGCTGTTGGCACGAGCCTGTGGGACTGGCATGAATCACTGTAGAAGTGCAGTTACGAAGCTTGAATAGTCTATACTCATTAATCTTGAATAGTCTACCCAGTTTTACATGACTATAAAAACATTTAAAAAAATTCAAATGTTTCCAAGCATTTATTCCTGCATCTTTGGCATGTTGACATTGTACAGAATCTTCCTAAAGAGCCCAAGAGAAGAAACAATAATTAAAAACATATTTGACCACATACAATGCATTTTATACAACTTGCATTATGGAGATGACAAACCTTGCTTGTAGAAAGTAAAGAATACTTGAAGCTTTTACTGCAAAAGATCAAACAGTATAGAGCCTTCAGTGCGGATTATAAAAGTCCTCATTACTGGACCAACAGGCAACATCATGATAGGTGGAGAAAAGACTGATGTTGTCACCACTTTCATTTTACTTGGATCCCTAATCAACACCCATGCTAGCAGCAATCAAGAAATCAAAAGATGTGTCACACTGGGGAAATCTGTGCTCAAAGACCTCCTGAAAGTGCCAAAGGGTGAGGATATCTGCTTAAAGGGTAAGATATGCCTGATCCAAGTCTGGTCATTTCAATTGTTTCCTATGCATCTGAAAAGTAGACAATGAGTAAAAATGTTGACGTCTTTGAACTGTAGCGTTTGAGAAGAGTATTGAACATTCCATGAACTGCCAAAACAGTAAACAACTCCTCTTTGCGAAGGTGCAGTCAAAGTGCTTCTTAGAGGCAAGAATGGTGAAGCTTCATCTCACTTACTTTGGACCTCTTTTTGAAAAGATTGAAATTAAAATAGTCCCTATAGTTCTCAGCTGAATTAAACTCAGGTTTCTATAGTTCTCAGCTAAGTTAAACTCAGGAATTTTTAAAGCCCCACACCCAGGTATCCAGGGCAACACTATTTCAAGAATAGCTAGCAGAAGGGCAGAGCAAACAAGCAGAGATTGTTTCTCAACTGATAACCCATGTGCCTTTGTTTCCCGACTAATAACCAGTGTATCTTGTGCTTTTCCACTGCCCTGGAGTTTGAACTCACTGTATACTTAAGAATTTGTGACACCACCATATAGTTAAAGATCTATCTAACTGCTACATGTGCTACGTGACTGCCGCAAGTGCTACGTGCAAAAATGCTGTGTAAACCCTGAGCGAACACTGAGCCAATGAATTCAAACTGTGCTTTCATCACCCAATGAGAAGCTGATACTCAGTTGTATCCCCCTAAAGTGTATAAAAAAACCCAACTTTGTCTGCTCGCGGGTCGGCTCCTCTATCTCTTGCCAGAGATAAGAGTCGGCCCGGAGCTCCGCAATAAACCTCTTATCTCTTGCTGTTGCATCAAGCCAGTGTCTTGGAGTCTTGGGTCTTCGCCGTCCACTCGGGACAGAACAGGACCAGCGGTTCGGGGGTCCTTCATTTTCAGGACGATCCAGTCCTTTGATGGACACATCATTCTGGGAAGGGTAGGGGCTCAATGAAAGAAAGGAAGACCCTCAATCAAACAGACTGCCACAGAAACTGCCACAACGGGCGTGAGCAGGACAGCGGTCGTGGGATTGTCCACATTAGGGCAGGGGTCAGCTCTGTTGTGCCCAGGGTCACTGTGAGTCATAGCCAACTTTACGGCACCTAACAACAACAACAGTGCATTTTAACACATAAGGAAATAGAGTTGAAGTTTAACCTTTATTCTTTGTTGATGGGCAGAAATAAGAAATGACATGATATTAAAATAAGAAAGTGTAAAAATCAAGACTACAGAGTTTTGGAAGTAGAGAGAAAAGAAAATATTCTCGACAGAATGACATATAGCTAAAACGAGTTGTATAACATAATTACAAGAATTTGGAGGAGTGCCAGGCTGAAGAAAAACCACTCAGAATTGGACTAGATTTGATAAATTATCTCTGTAGTTGCTATCCCCCTTTTTAAAATTGAAATGGTGCTGGGAGCCCTAATTAACTATCACATTTCTCCCAGAGAAAAATGTTGCCAGAATAGCAGCCTGCTGACCAGGGTTCACAAATTCCAAGCCCAGTAATCTGTAGGTGTGTGTTCCATTGCTAAATCTTCACAATCAGTTATTCAGAATGTCTCCAGGGACAGAAAGTCAATTACAATGCTTTCTCAATAAGTTACAAATATTATTTAGGAATGCATTGATGCCTTCTAAGCAGTTAATATAAGAAACAGTTAAGAAACCAGGAAATCATGAATCCATGCCAATTAACAAATAGGTAAATAGAGAAAAGGAGGAAAAGGGAGGGCCCATGTTGGGAGCAGAAGGCTGGATATTAATGATCGGGGTGGAGCACTCTGGGGAGAAAAGGACATTAGAGGCTAAATCCATGGAGAAGTTCTGAGGAGGACCACAATATGTGCCTGACCTAACTGTCTCTCCTCAGAGACTTTGTTAGTTAGAGGGAGACTTTAAAAGGGTATGTAGTACTTACACGGGGGAGGGCTGAATGACCAGGTCCTGATCAATGAGCGATCACAAATTAGAGACAGATGGAGTGTGTCCATAGGACACAATATCACTTAAGTGGCATTCCAGTGAAAAATGCAGACCTCAGAACACACAAAAGGAGTTACATTCAATTAAAAGAACTCCACAGGCATGCACGGTGGTGGTGGTGACGGCGGCTGTATTCTTTAAATTGTTAACGTCATACAAAGGCAGAGTCAGCAGATATGTCCCAGATTGAAGATGGCTAACACACCCCGTTACCAGGAGGGCATCATCCTGCTCAAGCCGACCTCGGTTGTCACTCTGCCACAGGGTAGTGCGTGTGGAGCCCAGCAAGACGGAATCATTAATAGCTTCAATCCTTTCTCTATCGTGATGTCGCCCATTGGCCCAGTGGTAAGGACCGTTGTCGTCTTCTTTTTTTTAAAAAAGACATTAAAAATATATATTTCAAGATAATATTTAGTCTTCTTTCGAAGTAATTTTGTTAATATGCTAAACATTGGTTACTCATTTGGATGCAATAAACGATTTAGGAAGAGCTAGCAGAGCAGCTTTCTGATATCACCTTGTACTCCAAGCCTTACAATGTGGAGACATTCATCTTCTGGTCTCAGGCACGTGCTCTCAGACCTCAGAATTGTTTTCTTGTATGATCACATGAACCCAAATCAATTCAGGAATTAAAAGTATGTCAGCTCATCATGCTTAGCCTTGTTGGTCCGGTAACCGGACAAGGTGGGAGCCTTGTTTTCATGAGGGAGACTTTGAAATTCCCGCAGGTGCGTGAAGACATCCTCCTCAACCTGAACCTTGATAAAATAGTTGGTTCCAGCAACTATCTGAGACTTGAACTCCACAGCATTAAACATTGGGAACTTGGTATTTTCTTTTTCTTCAAGCTGGACTTTTCCTGGTCGGCGATCTTCTGGATCGCGGCAGTGGCTGGCTTCGCGGCAGAGGTCCCTCCGCACATCATCTTGGTGGCGAGAGTAGGGATGGCTAACACAGAGCAGATATAAAGGATAGAAGCTGTTGTAACGACTGAACAGTGCAAGCTTGCCATTGCCCAGCCTAAATAGGCGCGCACACCGACCTTTGTCTTCTTGATGTTAAGATGCAAATCCTATATCTTCAACCTGTCTACCAACCTTCTCTCAAACGTTCCTCAAAGCAACCACTGTCTTTGAGACTACCTTTGGGTTTGAACCGTCCATATGCTATTGTAAACTGGTCCTTCCCTTTAGGAAGAGACTAAAAGTGCTCTGTTTTAAGGTCTTTCCTGCCCAGTTGCAAGTCAATGTGTCTGAGTCCGGTCTCTGGAGCAGGGTGTGTGTGTGTGTGTGTGTGTGTGTGTGTGTGTGTGAAGCTAAATAACTGATATCTGCTGTAGTATCTATTGTGTTAGGAAATATTGTATCCTTAAGCATAAATCCTTTTAAAGCTTTTTAATTCTTCTTTTCTTGACTACTTGTTAAGCTACTTAAATTCTTGTTTGGACTAGTACTACTAAAGATCACATTCTTTCAAAGAGAGCTCTTCCACTGTAAATGAGAAAACCCGGGGTCCTTTCAAACAAAAGGAGCTTATGCATAGACTTATGTTGAAGCATGTTTAGTCTTTCTTTCCCAGCAGCAGCTATAAAAAGAGTTTGCAAACATACCCTTCTATAGTCCAAACTAAGGCACACTGCATTTTTCTTTTTTAAAAAAAATCCCCAAGACTTCTCCCCCCTAAAAAAAGTGCATTAAAAAAAGTACTACTCAAAGAAGGATACCAGAGACCTAAAGAAGAGATAAGTCCTTAGGATAAATGGTCTACACAATTCACATCTCATCTACCTGAGACCAGAACTAGACAGTGTCTGGCTACCATCACTGAACATTCAACATCAGGTCACAGTCGGATTCTGTGGCACGGGAGCAGAATGGGAACAGAGCCTCACACTGATTAAAAGAACTAACAGGTTGGTTGAGATGAAGGACATCCTGAGACCACATCCGCAGCTCACCCACGAGATCATGTGGCTAAAGAACGTACTGGCTGAAAATAAAAAGCAAACAAACAAAAAATCAAGATCATCACTAATAAGTACTGTGTGCTTCTTAAGAAAAAAACACCTGTATGGGACTAAGTGATCAAGAAATCCCTTCAAACAGTGATGAAAATGTACTCGAGCAGAGAAACTAGATTAATGGAAATGGAATAATCAGAATGAAAATAATGAGAATGCTCACATGTTGTGAAGAATGGAGTCAAGGCCACTGAGAACATTTACAGACGTTGTTGACCGGAAAGCTAAACTGCTATGTAAATCTTCACTGAAAACACACAAAAAACCTATTTTTAAAAAAAATCTACTTCTGCACCACAACAAGATAAAGGTAAATAATCCAATTGAGAAATGGGCACAGGATATGAACAGACACTTCACCAAAGAAGACTTTCAGATGGCGAACAAGCACATGAAGAAATGTTCAAAATCCCTAGCTCTAAGAGAGATTCAGATCAAACCAACTATGAGATATCATCTCACCCCAGTCAGAAATGCAAAATTTAACAGAACAGCAAGCAACAAATGCTGGCGAGGTTGTGAAGAAACTGGAACCCTTATTCTCTGTTGGTGGGAATGTAAAATGGTGCAACCACTGTGGAAGGCCGTATGGTGCTTTCTCAAAACGTTGCAAATAGAGATACCATTTGACCCAGCAATTCCACTACTGGGAATATACCCCAAAGAAACCATAACCACCACCCAAGCAGATATATGCACACCCATGTTTATAGTGGCTTTGTTTACAATAGCAAGGCGTTGGAAACAACCTAAGTGCCCACCAACAAATGAATGGATAGAGAAGCTGTGGAATATTCACACAATGGAATACTATGCTGCATTGAAAAACAAGGAACTCATGCAATATTATTCAAAATGGGTGACCCTGGAGGACATTATGCTGAGTGATGTATCTCAGTCACAAAAGGACAAATACTACATGGTGCCACTGTTGTAAAACAGGACTGACATGGGGGCTAGGGGGAGACTGAGAAAGATGGGTTCAAGAATGTATAATGCATTGAAACAGATGAGGGAGAAAACTATTTAAAATGGATATGTGATTAGGTATTTCTGTCATGACAGGAGTCATGACAGGAGCAAAGGCTGCATAGTGGAGTGAATGGGGGGGGTAGGGAGATGGGGGAGATTGCAAAACAATGAAAGAATTTTTCTTTTACTTTTCTAAGAGTGTACTGGGGGGAGGGTTGGGAGGAGAGAAAAGTGTAGCAATGAATGAATGAAAAGCCAGAGTCTCTGTAAATTTTCATCAAAATTAATAATAAAAAATTTAAAAAAAAATCTACTTCTCAGACCCAGCGAGATCCAACTCAGAGAGAGCCAGCCAGAGACAAGACGATTGGGCTGCACTGACTTACTGTAGACCTTGAACTCCTGTTCAGTAATGTGGAAATTACTGTAATAGGGACCCCATGCAGCTCAACTTTTACAATCCTAAGACCAGAAAACTAGACGGTGTTCAACTATTACTGCTGACCAAGCTTTCCTAGAAATGAAAAACAAAGGAATTCAACTGAATGTCAAATCAGTAACATGGACTGTCAAGTCACCATTAGAAACCACCCTGAGGTTGTGTTAGAAGACACTGTGTTGCAGACCGTGGGTACAGTATACTAATAAATATTCATAATAAGACAGAATATCAAAAACGTAGGTGAAAACAGAGGTGAAGCAGGAGGCAAACAGTTCTCAAACTACTCAAGGAAACCGAAGCACCGACCTTAGCTTTCCCGTGTCTTCATTGAAAATTGCCAGGAAGCAAATCACCAGAAGAATTCATTGCAAATGAAGCTAAGCTCTTTCCACTGAAAACCTTCTGCTTGACTCAGGAGGGAAGGATTAGCAAATACAATACAAGAATCCTGTAAAAGCTTAGGGATTACCTTATTATCTACTTCTGTAAACATTTAAGGATTGCCTTAGTGCTGCAGGGTGAGTTTCAGCTTGCATCAGCCTCCCTCATCAGCTGAAGTGGCATTCGGTTTATTACAAATATTTAGTAAGAAATTTGGCTTCCCATAACACTGTATATTTAGGATTTTAATTAACTTTGCTCAGTGAATAAAGAAGGGAGTTCCGGTAAGTAGCAAACTCTGGTACCAGTAAGTAGTTGTGCCATCAACCCCAAAGTATGTGGTTTAAAACTACCAGCTTCTTTGTGGGAGAAAGATGGCCAGTCTCCTGTGCAATTCACAGCCTGTGCGATTTACTGCCTCTGAAAAACTCACTGGAGGGTCTGGTGTGAGCCAATTTCAACTCATAACAACAATTGCTATGAATGAAGGAGTTAAAAGTTTTAAAGAGGTCTGGCCCAACAAATATTAACAGGAAAACAGATTCTAAACTCTTTCAGGATGCACCTATACATCCTCGCCTATAGATCAGCAGTTGAAATGGACAATACTATTATAAAGAACACATAGCTGCTGTTGTGGGGTACTGTTGAGGTGGGACTGACTCCCAGCTGGCCCTCCGTCAAGTTTTCAGAGGCAGTAAATGCTCATCTTTCTCCTGTGAGCAGCTGGTGGATTCAAGAAGTATGCCTTTGCGTTAGCAGTACAGCTCCTTCCCGCTGGGCCACCAGAACACCCTGTAAAGAACACGTGGTTGTTTGTTGTGGAGAAACAGAGTCAGAAACAATCCACAGCTGACCCTCCAGCAGATTTTCAGAGGCAGTAATTGCCACAGATGATGCTAGTAGTTTTTGTTTTGTTTTGTTTTAAATGTTATTTTTATTTCATTATTTTTTGTGTGTACCGTCAAATCAGATCTGACTGGTACAGGAGGAGATTGTTGTTCCTTCTCCAGCAGAGCATCTGGTGGATTTGAACCGTGCACCTCTGAGACTGTAGTTGCAGCTTCTCGCCGCTAGGCCACCAGAGCTCGCGTATGCTAGTAGTTTTAAAATCCAAAATAATATATAAGATAATATTTTGGCTTTTAAAACTACTACTAGTTTTAAAACTACTAGCATCATCCGTGGCAACACTCCCCCCCCCCTTTATTTTTAACCAAAGAGAAAGAAAAAAAGATGAGTTCAAGACTAGTTATTCTGTCTATAAGCAATTCCCAGGTTATGAGTAAATTCTACTTCTCAATCTATCTTTAAATTGAATTTGTAGCTAAGAAGAAACATGTAAGTCTAATGTCAGTTAGTAAAATTATTTTCTCAGTATATACAGTGTGCTTTTTTTTATGTGTGAAAACACTGAACAAACACTTTCAGACACATTAAAACCTCTTTAACATAACAATACAGTAACGTAAGTATTATAATAATAATGACGCTCTTGTGGCTTAATGGTAAGGAGCTGTGCTGCCAGCCCAAAGGTATGTGGTTCAAATCTACCAGCTGCTCCTTGGGAGAACGATGAACAATCTCCTGGGTGATTTACTGTCTCGCTCAAAGGTCAGCTATGCCATTTCGACTCAGTGATACACAGCAACAATAGTAATAGTGTTTTGTTGCAAAGTAGTGTGCTACTATGAACCACTGTGCTTAGTTCTAATAAATAGGCTTTATAGGGATTGATTTGTAACTACAGTTGTACTCAAGCTGGTCATTCTTAACCTTGGGACCACTTGCACCTGCTAAAATGTCCTACTTTAAATGAAAGGAAATGATGTAAAGCCATCAGATAATGGGGAGTTCATCTATTCATTAATTTATAGGATTGATTGATTATCAGCATGTGTGTCTAAATGGGCAGAAAGTTCTTACTATCAAACTGTCTACTCTACAACATGCAAAATGGAACTCTGGCTTGAAGCTTGACGTGGCTGGAACGAGAACACCTGCCCTTACCCAGAGTCGGGCTGCAGAAAGTGGCTTCCATGGTGAACCTGCTGTGGATGCCTGTTGTTCACATCACCACCCTCTCTGTTCCCTCTTTGCTCTTCGGGACATTAAACTTGTAAGCTGAGAATGAAAACTGAAAGGCAGCACACACAGTGAGACCGGCTGGGTTTCTGAGGGCTTAATGCTCAGGAACTGTGCTGCCAACCCCAAGTTGTTGCTGCTGTTATGTGCCGTCGAGTCGTCTGCAACTCATAGCGACCCTATGTACAACAGCCCTAAACCCTGCTCTATCCCTTGTCAATCTTACTGTTTCCAACACACCTATCCGCTGTACCCCAGTGACTGAATCAATCCATCTCATCGAGGGTCTTCCTCTCCTGTGCTGTCCCTTCACCCTCCTGAGCATGACATCCCTCTCCAAGGACTGACCTTGCCTTGCAACATGTCCAAAGTATGCCAGACAAAGCTTCAGAATCCTTGTCTCCAAGGAGCAGCCTGGTTTAACCCTCTCTGACTGCAGCCTTCAGTATGGACTAAGGCTCAACGTCAAGAAGACAAAGATTCTCGCCACTGGACCAATTGGCAGCGTCAGGATGGATGACGAAGAGATTGAGAGTGTTCACAGCTTCAGTTTGCTCGGCTCCACAGTCAACACTCTTGGTACCAGCAGTCAGGAAATCAAAAAGCGTATCGCGATGGGAAAGTCTGCTGTTAGGGACCTCTCAAAGGTACTCAGGAGCAACAGTGTCTCTCTGGAGACTAAGGTGCGCCTGATACAGGTCATGGTATTTGCAATCGCTTGTTATGCATCAGAGAGTTGGACAATGACTAGGGAGGACAGAAGGAGAGTGGATGCTTTTGAGCTGTGGTGCTGGAGAAGGGTACTGAATGTACCCTGGACTGCCAGGAAAACGAACAGATTCATCTTGGAGAGGATTAAACCAAGCTGCTCCTTGGAGGCAAGGATTCTGGGGCTTCGTCTGACATACTTTGGACATGTTGCCAGGAGGGACGGGTCCTTGGAGAGGGACATCATGCTTGGGAGGGTGGAGGGACAGCACAGGAGGGGAAGACCCTCTACGAGATGGATTGATTCAGTGACTGGGGTAATCGGGATGGGTGTGTCAGAGGCGGTGCGGTTGGCGCAGGATAGAGCAGGGTTTAGAGCTGTTGTGCATAGGGTTGCTATGAGTCGGAAACGACTCGATGGCACATAACAACAACAACAGGATGAATCTATTTGTTTTCTTGGCAGTCCATGGTACATTCAGTACTCTCCTCCAGCACCACAGTCAAAGGCATCAACTCTCCTTCTATCATCCCCAGTCATAGTCCAGCTCTCTGATGCATAACAAGTAATTACAAAGACCATGGCCCATATCAGGCGCACCTTAGTCTCCAGACTGACATCGTTGTACATGATGTATCTGTTTATTCTTTTGGCAATTTGTGGGGTATTCAATACTCTTCACCAGCACCACAGCTCAAAGGCATCAGTGTTCTTCTGTCACCATTAGTCCTTGTCCAGTTCTCATAAATGTAGCAGGTGGTTGAAAAGACCATGGCATGAAGCAGGCACACTTTAGTCCTCAAGCTGACGTCATTGCTTTTCTAATTTGGAGAGGTCTCTGATTACAGACTTTCCCAGTGCAGTACATCTCCTGATCTCCTGACTGCTAGTGCCACTGTGTTGGTTATGGATCCAAGTAACACGAAGTGAGGAGGAATACCACTGCTCCACCAATTTGTCATACTCTAGGTTTGGATACTGATGTAGTTGTGGTATTGAAGAAGAGTGCTGACTACACCATGGACCAAGAATAAATCTGTCTTGGAAGAAACCCAGCCATACTGCTACATAGAGGGAAGGGTGGTGAGTTTTGTCTATACACTTGAACATCTTCTGAAGGATATCCTGCTTTTTAAAGTAGAAAGTGAAAGAACGGAAGATCCTCGACACGATGGATTGACACAGTGACGAGGACATTGGGTTTAAGCTCAGCAGAGATTGGGAGGCTGGGGTAGGATCAGGCATGTGGTTCATGTGGTGGCTGTGAATAGAAGCTGACCCCATGGCATCGAACAACAGCAACACCAACAAGGACTCAGTGCTGTCTAGCCAGCAGCCCTGCGGGGATGATGTTGAACGCGCTCAGCTGCTAACTGAAAGACTGGCAGTTTGAACCCTCAGAGTTTGCACCATCAGAGATGAAAATCTTTTGAATCTTGGAAATCCTTTGGGGGAGTTTTGCTCTGTCCTGTTGTGTCCTGAGAAGTCATAGTCAATTCAGCCACACGTAACAAAACAGCAGCGAAACCCCAACAGTGCAGTCAAACTTAGCTAGAGTCGTGATTTGAAAGAAAAAAGATTTTGTTTTCTACTTATGTATTTTACATATTTTTATTAAAATATTTAAAATGTTTATTAAAATATTCTATATTTTAAAATAATTGTCTTAAGCACCTGCTTTCAGAGCCCTTCCTCATACCCCAATTCCAGGCAGTACGATGTAGTAGAAACACTGTTTTTCCTTTAAAATGGAGTGGAGCAACCTCTATGGAAGGTGGTTGGCTTTTTCTCAAACAGTTGGAAATAGAAATACCATTTGACCCAGCAATGCAACTACTGGGAATAAACCCTAAAGAAACCATAACTGCCATAGCTATGTTTATTGCTACATTCTTTACAATAGCAAAGAGATGGAAACAACTTAAATGCCTGTCAACAAACAAATGGATAGAACAACTATAGTATATTCATACAATGAAATACCACGAAACCCTGAAAAACAATGAACTCGTACAACATTACACAACATGAATGACTTCAGAGGAAATATGCTGAGTGAAATATCTTAGTCACAAAAGGACAAATACTGCATAGCATCACTGTTATATAATAGGACTAATTAATGTAGGGGATTGGGAGGAGAATAGGATAAGATAATGAAAACTGGGATAGGTAATTAACACTGCTTTGGAACAGATGAAGGAAAGAACTGTTTAAAAGGAATATATGATTAGGCATTATACAGTATGACAATAGCCTATAATCAGAGAGGTATATTGCAAAGAGGACTGGGGGGGGCGTGGGGGAGTGATGTAATTGTGCAATAGTGAATGAGAGGAAGAGAGAGAGAGAGTGAGGAAAATGTGCACCAGTAAATGAATTAAAAAAAAAAATCTAACTTTTCTGCAAACTTTCATTGAAATAAAAATTAAAATAAGAAAAAATGGGGTGGAAGTTGGACCTGGAGTCATCTACCAAGGAGTTTTTCAGTCTGAGCTTGTGGTTTCCTTCCTTGTTTCTTGTTGTTGTGTACCATTGAGTTGTAACTGACTCCTAGCTCACCCTCCAGTGGGTTTTCAGAGGCAGGAAATCACACAGGAATTGATTGCTTGCCATTCTCCCACTGAGCATCTGCTGGATTCGATGTGTGTGCCTTTGGGTTGGCAGCACAGCTCCCTACTACCAAGCCACCAGAGCTCCCTTCTTTCTATCTAGGTGCAGCAAGCAGTTAGGCGCTCTGCCAACAAGCTGGTGGCTTGAACTCGCCCAGAGACTCCAATGAAGGTCTGAGACCCTGCATCCAGAGGGTTGCAGCCTTGAACCCCCTGGAGAGCTGCCCTGCTCCACACCACGGTCAGTTGCTGTGAGTCAGAAATGACTGGACACCTGAACGACAACCCCTTGTTATGTGGAGAAGGCCACCAGAATCCCAAGGTAATCAGTTCCTGCCTTTTTTTTTTTTTTTTTTTTGTGAGAAAAATTTATTACATTTAGAATTAGCACGCTGGACTCAGTTTAGATGATCCCAATTTTGTTGGCAACATCCAAAGCATCATAATCAGGAGCAAGTTGAACTCCATCAGGCCTAATCAAAGTGTTGACCTTGGCCACATCAATGTCATAGAGCTTCTTTACAGCTTGTTTGATTTGGTGCTTATTGGCCTTGACATCCACAATGAACACAAGTGTGTTGTTATCTTCTATCTTCTTCATAGCTGACTCAGTGGTCAGGGGAAATTTGATGATGGCATAGTGGTCAAGCTTGTTTCCCCTGGGAGCCTCTTCCGGGGGTATTTGGGCTGCCGTCGGAGTCTCAGCGTCTTAGGCCGCCGGAAGGTGGGTGACGTGCGGATCTTCTTTTTTTTTTGGCTGTGGACGCCCTTCAGGACGCCTTCTTGGCCTTCAATGCCTTTGCTTTGGCTTCAGTTTTGGGAGGGGCAGGGGCTTCCTTCTTCGCTTTCGGCGCCATCTTCGTAGAAAGGAGTTCCTGCCTTTTTTGAGGAAACCTACCCACGCAGATGTTTTACCTTTTCTAGGTTTTTTGTTGTTGTTATTTTGGTTTTTGTAAGCTTATCTGCTTCAGGACTGCAGGATGAAAGGCAGTATGGTAAAGGTTGAGTCAGGAAAGAGGGAGACAACAAAAATAATACCACAAAGGCACGCTGACTAATGTGGGATTTGTAAGAAAAATTCCCTTTAGCAACAAGAGCAAATGTAGGCTGTAGGAGGAGGACCACCTACTGTGAGTGTATCTAGCTCTCTTAATTAGCTGCATACATGCTGAAGTGAGAACACAAAGTGACCAGACCAGACCATCAGAGCTGTTTATGACATCCCAGAACATAGTGGTCTTGTGGATCTGGAGATCTTGTCACAGCTGGATGAGGAAGTCCTAGGAAGGCTAATGACTGTCCTGTCCTTCAGAGTGTCTCAGTCTTAGATGACTCAGGACAGAGCCAAACCGTAAAAACTGTTCCCAAACTCAGATCTTGGAATCTAGATCTGTTGTTGTTATGTGTCATTGAGTCGCCTTCTACTCATAGCGACCCTATACACAATAGCTCTGAACCCTGCTCTATGCAGAGCTAATTTCATTGTCTCTGACACATCTCTCCTGCACTGTCCCTCGACTCTTCCAGCCGTGATGTCCTTCTCCAAAGACTGATCCCCCCGGCTACATGCCCAATATATGTGAGATGGTATCTCAAAATCCATCCACACAATAGCAAGGAGTTGGAAACAACCTAAGTGCCCATCAACAAACGAATGGATAGAGAAGCTGTGGTATATTCACACAATGGAATACTACGCTGCATAGAAAAACAAGGAACTCATGAACTATTATTAAAAATAGGTGATCCTGGAGGACATTATGCAGAGTGAAATATTTCAGTCACAAAAGGACAAATACTGCATGGTGCCATTGTTGTAAAACAGGACTGACATTGGGGCTGGGGGGAGACTGAGAAAGATGAGATAAATAATGCACACTGCATTGAAACAGATGAGGGAGAAAACTGTATACAAGGGATATGTGATGAGGTATTATTGTCAGGAGTTCAGAACGAAGGCTGCATAATGGAGTGGACCTGGGAGGAGGGATTGTAAAACAATGAAAGACTTTTACTTTTCAAAGAGAAGAGTGTATTGGGGCGGGGAGGGGTGGACAGGGAGAAAAGTCCTTCAATGAATGAATGGAAATCCGAAGTCTGTAAATTTTCATTAAAATGAATAAAAAAAATTTAAATGTTACTTTTATAGCAAAAAAATGTATAAAAAATTAAATTAAAGAAAAACAAAAACAAATCCATACCTCCAAGGAGCCGCTTGATTTCATTCTCTTAAGGACAGACCTATTAGTTCTCTTGACAATACTCTTCTCCAGCGCTACAACTCAAAGGTTCTTCTTCTATCATCCTTGGTCATTGTTCAGCTCTCTGATGCATAGCAAGTAATTGAGAAGACCATGGCCTGGATCAGACACACCTTAGTCTCTAGACTGACATTATCGCTTTTCAGGCCTCTGGAGAGGTCCCTGACGGCACATTTCCCCAATATAATTCATCTTTTGATTTCCTGACTGCTGGTGCCAAGAGTGTTGACTGTGGAGCCAAACAAGCTGAAATTGTTATCTATAACATTAAAAAAAACAACCCAGGGATTCCTCCCTCCCCAAGGTGGCAGCTGTGGAAGATGAATTTCTACTGCCCCGGCTCCGAGAGCTGTTCAAAACAAGCAAGTAGCTTCTTCTGGACGAAGTGGAAGTAGTGACTGAACCCACTGGTTCCCGTACAGTCCAGGGTAAGGAGTTCAAGGCACTGGATCTCCTTGAGAAGGTTGCTGAAATGTTATGACAGCTTGACTTGTTCAGCCGAAATGAAGATTTGGAAGAAATTGCTTGTACTGACCTAAAGTGCCCGTCAGTGTCTCAGCATTTCAGGGAGCCCTGGCCAGGGAACAAGTCAACACCAGCAAATGTCTAGACCATTTGCAGTGGCCTCAAGAACAGTTTTTAAACTGCTTAACTCAGTGCCATTATTACGTAGCAGGGTTTGACCTGCCCCAAATCAAGAACAACTTAGCTGAAAAGAACACTGCTAGCCCGTCCAGGACCTTCCCTAACCTCGTTCCTGTGACAGGCCAAGATAGATCCAAACAGAAGGAGATGGAAAGTGAATCGTCTGCACTGAAATCAAGCAGAAGATGAGCATGTTCGTGAATATTATTCACCTTCGGAGGTGGATTGGTATTAGCTTTGACGAGATTGAGAGTATTGACCAAGAGATAAAAATCCTTAGAGAAAAAGAGTCCTCAAAAGAGGCATCAACTTCTCACTCATCTAGTCAAGACAGGCCACCAAGGGCCTTCATTCTCACTCGGGACGTGGCCCAAGCAGACGTGTTTGGAGTGGGTTATCGAAGCCTGGAAACCATGGCGGTGAATGGCTGGTATGGTCAGCATCAGAAATATGGCACATTACCACAACAGGGAATAACCAGGATAACATCAGCAGAGCTCACGAAAGCAGCTCCACCAGAAGATCAGGAACAAGAGGAGGAGACAGATGAAGACAAAATATTACACAGAACCCGAGAGTGGAGTGACTGGAAAGACACCCAGCCCCGGGGTTATGGCAACAGACAAAACATGGGCTAATCTTCCCACCACGAGATGAAACTAGAGATGCTCAACATCTCCTCCTCTTCCAAGGAAAGAGGTACAACCTTCCTCTTCCTCGGTCTCCTTCTTCAGCTGTGCACAACAAAAGCAAAAATGCTTCATATTGTTTTAGGTTCAATAAAGTGTCAAATGATTAAGTGTTGTGGGGGGGAACCCCACAAAACCCGAAAAACTAACTGAAAACACCTGGAAAGATAGCCCCCTACCCTTAATAACAAGAAGGTCTCTGTGGGAATATGAATGGGTTTTATATTTGTACTTTCTTCTATTATGTACTCTGTAATTTGTATAAGCTTTTCATGTTATTTTTAAAAAGAGAGTATGCTTTATAATATTAAAAAGTGAAAGTTGTAGGGAGCTCTGGTGGCCTAGTGGCAGGAAAAGTTGTAATCACTGTAATTGATTTATTGAGCATTGTAAATTAGTGAAGTAAGGGTATAGTATTCTATAAAAGATACTGAGAAAAATTTCCACGTGAGGAAAAAAATCGCTCCATTGGGTCTGTATCTCACAAAAACTCAAACTCTACATTGGAACCAATTCGTAGCTTTCAGAGGCTGTGAACTACTCAAGAGGAGATTGCCCATCTATTCCTCCACAGAACAACTGGTGGATTTGAACTCACTGGCTCTGTGCTGGTATGTCAACTCCTTACCACTAAGCCACCAGACCTCCATATTCCACATGAGAATGAATTTTGTTTGAACATGTAATTCCTCTATTGGAAATCTATCCTAAGGGACAACAACATCAGCAACAAAAATTCATTGCCATCACATTGGGACCGACTGGGCTGGTCCACCAGTGGGTTTTCCGAGGCTGTAAATGGTACAGGAAGAGACTGTCCATCTTTCTCCTGCAGAGCAGTTGCAGGATTTGAACCACTTACTTTTGAGTTGGCTGCTCAACTCTTTAATCAATAGGCTGCCAGAGCTCTCTGAGCCTAAGGAAAGTTGTCCATCACTTTACTGACAATTTTGTTTCCCTTGAATTGTTGTTTGTTTATTTAGAATTGCATGAGACTGGAAACGACAGAGTAGGGGAAATAGATCTATCAGATGCAATATTTTGGAATCACGAAAAAGGATGTTTGATATTAAAAAGAATTCGAAGAAGAACTTTTGCAAACATATATAGGAGTTTGTTTTGTGGTTAAGGGTTGTGGTTGTTTTTTTTTATTAGTTTTAATGAAAGTTTACAGAGACTTTGGATTTCCACTCATTCATTGTTGCACTTTTCTCCCTGCCCACCCCTCCTCCCCCAGTTCGTTCTTCTCTTTGAAAAGTAAAATTCTTTCGTTGTTATACAATATCTCCCCCCAAGTCCATTCCACTTCACTCTGGACTCCTGTCATGACAATAATACCTAATCCCTTTTAAACAGTTCTCTCTCTCATCTGATTCAATGCAGTATACATAATTTAGTCCATCTTTCTCAGTCTCCCCCCAACCCTCATGTGAGTCCCGTTTTACAACAGTGGTGCTATGCAGTATTTGTCCTTTTGTGTCTGAGGTATTTCACTCAGCATTATGTCCTCCAGGGTCACCCATTTTGTGTAATATTTCATGAGTTCCTTGTTTTTCAATGGAGTGTAGTATTCCATTGTGTGAATATACCAGAGATTCTCTATCCATTTGTTTGTTGATGGGCATTTAGGTTGTTTTCAACTCTTTGCTATTATGAACAAAGCGGCAATAACATGGGTGTGCAGTTTTGTGGTTAAGTTTTAAAACCATAATGTACAACTGTGTATGCAGAAAATTACAAATATGTTCACACCGAAAAATGACTGGAGGACCAACCACTCCAGGTGTAGGGTCTTGAGGTCTCTAATATAGGGATTTAGCTTTCCTGTTTATAGTACTGCGCTGACGATGCCTGATTTGTATGTAACCATAGTTAGAGACCAACCCCCATAATAATAAAGCCATTGTATGAAAAATTCGAGGTACTGTGCAATGGTTTGTAGCATCAAACAAATTCTACTAACCATTTTTATTTTCCAAATTTTCTATAATGTGTATATGCCATTTTTATAATCAGAAAATTGCTCTGTTTTAATGAAAGCACATGAATTTAAAAATAGAATTGATCAAAGCCAAAAACGCTCAAGGATTTTTGGTTTGTTTTTAACTCCTTTTTATATGCATGAAGAATATAGATCCATGGTGGTTCTGTCCAGGTGGGTGAAGGCAAGCTCCTTGCTCTGGGAAGAGAGGCACCCTGGAGCCATCTGATGGGAGACGTGAAAATACTGGTGCAATTTGGTTCTCCATATATGAAACTTGCAAAAGAAACAAGTTGGTAAAAGCACCAAGTGTCCCTGTCACGGGGTTAGTCAGGCATTCAGTGGTTATTTGTTTCACCAGCAACAATCAGCCCTAAACCTCTGGTGGATTAGTGGGTAAACAGTTGTGCTGCCAACCCAAAGCCAAACAGTTCTAATCCACCAGCTCCCCTGAGGGAAAAAGACAAGCCTTCTCCTTCCTTGGAATCTACAGTCTCTGAAAACCTGAAAGGTCAACTATGAGTGATTCTAACTCTAGGCACGTAGGCACAGCACAGAACGTAACATCAATCCCTCTTGACTGGGCTGAAAACTGCTTGCCCCAGTCGTGGCTCCTCCCTCTGTGGTGGGGCCACCCTCCTTGACTAGGGCTCAAAACCGCCTACCTGGCTACTGGCTCCTCCCTCTGCAGTGGGGTCAGCCTCCTTGACCAGAGCAAAGAGCACTCTCTGCTTGGATCTCCATCCACACTGACCATGGCCACCTTCATAGAGCTTAGTACCAAAGCCAAGATGCCCATCATGGGTCTGGGCACCTGGAAGGTAGGTGTGCATGAGGGTGGACCCCTGCTTCTCTCCTGACCACATGCCCGTCTCTCCGTTGGAAAGTCCTGCTGTAGGGTGGAGTTGGGGTGCCAGGGTCTAGTCCTGGAGTCAGGTCAGGGACTCCCCACTCCAAAGTGCCAGGATAGCTTCCTCCCCAGGATGTCAGGACACAGTTCCAAGCAGGTGTGGGGTAAGAAGCAGTTCTTTTCCAAGGCAGCTCTAGACTTCCCTCATCCTGCTGCTGCCTGGTTCTGGGACCTTCCAAGGAGCTCCGCCCTGTCCATCTTGGGTTTCCTGACAAGTGGGCAGTTGAGGGCAGGGGATGAGGCTCTCTGCCCTGTGGTGCTGGCTGTGTCAGTGAGGAATTAGTGAGAAATGCCGACTGTCAGGCCACCCAGGTCTTCAGCCCCAGAATCTGCACTTGAACACAGTACTCTCAGGATGAGTCTTGGGAACCTCACGGGGCAGTTCTTCTCTGTCCTATAGGGTCATTAAGAGTTGTAATCCACCCTGTGACAGTGGGCTTGGGAGTCAGCTATTGGGTAGGAAGCTCCGGTAGCCTAGTGGGTAAGGAGTTGTGCTGCCAATCAATCCAAAGGCAGGGCGTTCAAATCCACCAACTCCCCTGAGGGAGAAAGATGGGCAGTTTCCTTCCATGCGATTTACAGCCTCTGAAATCCTACTGGAGGGCCAGCTGTGAGTCAGTTCTGACTTGACAGCACCTAACATTCCTTCTAGGTTGTTTTTTTTTTAAAGTTGTATACAGCATTGATTTTATTGATCTTTTTTGGGGGGAGGTGTGGAGGCCTGATATGGCAGCATCACAGTTACTATAACAGAGCCATTAGTTGTGTGGCTTCGTCAACGTTCACTGGTCCTTTTTCATTCTGCTGGTGGGCAACCGATTGTTTGTGCAGAGGTTCAAGAGAAAGGCCTTTTGAGAAGTGTACAAGCTCCTTTTGTATATCTGTGAAAGCTTTATTTACTCTGTTGACTTTGTCTTCATGCACAATGTTTATCTTCTTAAGACTTGTAGTGACTGGCTTTGCTTTGCTTTTAGCCTTAAAGGTTTTTTGGCTTGCTATGTGAAACACATTCCTGGGCTTCTGCCCTCTTCGTTTATTCTTGGCCATGATCTTGGAGAAGTGCGCGTAGCCGGCTGCTCTCCTTCTAGGTTTTGAGTGGCATTTCTCATTTGTGCTGTGTGCTCTCTCCGTGAGGGCACACCCTGGGGTCCCAAAGCTGGGTGTCCTTAGGAAGGACATGGGGTCCCTGGGAGGGAGGGGAGAGGTGGATGAATTGCAGCGGACCGAGCCCCAGAGTTGTTCATCCCAAATGGGAACTTCATCCTCCTTACAGTCCTAACAGAGAATGGCCCCCAATCCCCAGTGTCTGCTCACACCAGAGCAGGGACCAGACGCCACCTTCAGAAGGAGATGTAAGCAGATAAAATCCACTTGGGGTCTAGGCCGATGTCCTTATCACGGGGATGCACTTGTCCTGGGGTCCAGGGGCGCAGGGGAGGGAGGGGCCAAGAACTGAGCTGTAGCCTCGTCCATTCTTGTGCCTTTGCTGCTGGTGAAGCTGTGAACGTGGTTTTGTCCACTTTTCGGTAAGTTTCTTATGTCACAATCAAACCTACTCACTGCTGTGGAGTTAATTCAGACTCACTGTGACCCCAAAGGACTGTGGAGACTTCCAGAAGGTTCTCAAGTCTGCCAACACTTATGGAGCTGACTTTGTTCCTCAAGTGACTGGTGAGGCCTTTGAACTGCCAACCTTCTGTTTGGCAACCAAGTCTTTTATCCACACCACCACATATGAAAAGGTTTAAACTTTTTTTTTTTTGTGGAAGCTCAAGTTCTTTTCTTTCTCTTGCTTGATGTGGGCAGGCTAAACTAAAGTGTAGGATTCTAATGCTATTTCCTTTTTTACCTTAAACGTAGGGGCAAAGCTTCTATTCCCTCAAGATTTTTTATCCCTCCTTTTCTGAGACAATGCTTATGCAATGGCTCGGCCGCTGAGCCTGCCTGGGTCCTCAGTGCGGCCCTCCGCCAGCCAGCCACTCCCAGGCAGGTACTCTTATCGCTGTCATTTGGGAAACAAGGTTTAGAGAGATTACATAATCAGCTCAAGGCCAAACCCCAAGCACGTGGTGGAGCCTGGATTTATCTGGGTGGACCGTCTTACAAGAGGGGCCAGTCGTGCTCGGCTGCTGGGTCGGACCCACCAGCTGGGAGAAGGACGTGACAGTCATGTTCTGTAAAGACCTCCAGGCTTTGCGACCCTGTGGGGACATTCCTCCCTGTCGTGTAGAGTTTCAGTGAGGAGGATTTGATCCAGTGACAGTGGACTTGACCTCACAAAACCTTAGCACCATTTGGAGAACTATTCTGTCAATTCCTTTGAGTCATTTCAGAGGAGAGTTTCAGTCTGGTCCTTACAAATGGGCACAGGGAGCAATGGGTCACCCCATCTTTGCAAAGGAGGCACTATGAGCTAGGGTCACCCCTCTTTACAAAACAGGATATGAGGATCCAAGATCACCCCATCTTTACAAAGGGGAGCCCAAGGCAAGCTCGGTGGCCTAGTGGCAAGAAGCTGCACTGTAATCCCAGAGGTATGCAGTTCAAATCCACCAGATGCTCTGCTGGAGAAGGAGGGACAATCTCCTCCTGTACCAGTCAGATCTGATTTGATAGTACACACACACAAAAATAATAAAATTTTAAAAAAATTAAAAGAAAAGAGAAAGAACCATCAACAACGGAGAGCCCGAGAAGCCACAGGTCCCCCACGCATCCCTGGAGCCCTGTCAGGACCGGATTAGGAAGGAGTCCACGCTTGGTGAGGACGGATCAAAGTCCTGGTCACGGAGTCAAGCCACTTTCCTTTTCTCATCTTTGAACTTTTCTTCAAAGCATATTCCCCACTCTGGTGGCTCCTGGAAATTGGAGTCCCTATGAGGCCCTGGTGAGGAGACTCGGGCCATGGAGAGGGGTCCTGGAAAGATGGTCAGGGATGGGAACGCCTGGTGATCCTGTTCTTCTCCTAGTCTTCCCCAGGGCAAGTCAAAGACGCTGTGCGGACAGCCATTGACGTGGGTTATCGCCTCATCGACTGTGCCTACGTGTACATGAACGAGAGTGAGGTGGGGGAGGCCATCCAGGAGAAGATCCAAGAGAAGGTCGTGAGGCGAGAGGACCTTTTCATTGTCAGCAAGGTGCCCGGGCCATGGGGTGGGAGGGTGGCCTCAGGGTGTGGACACAGGACCTCCTCATGTCAGCATGGTGCCTGGGGCCGTGAGGTGGGGAGGGTGACCTCAGGGTGTGGACACAGGACCTCTTCATGTCAGCAAGGTGCCCGGGGCTGTGGGGTGTGAGAGTGACCACAGGACATGGACAGGAGGACCTCTTCATGTGAGCAA
>NW_006399805.1:5690632-5691189 GCF_000299155.1 Elephantulus edwardii | reverse complement strand
TTGGTCCAGTGGTGAGAATCTTTGTCTTCTTGACATTGAGCCTCAGTCCATACTGAAGGCTGCAGTAAAATTTAATTAAAAAAAACATAGCCTTAGTTTCTCTAGTTTAATAAAGTCTTGTAATTCATGTCTACTAAAAATATGATAACGGGCTCAAGTGTGCGATGATGAGGATGGCGCAGGATAGGACAGGGTTCAGACCTGTTGCTCTTAGCGTCACTATGAGTGGTATTGGACTCAATGACACCTAACAAACACAATATGAGCTCGTATCTCTTAGGCTGTGGTGAGAGCTGTTGTTAGATGCCTTCGAGTCAAGTACGACTCATAGTGACCCTGTGAGCAACCATCTGAACCCTGCTGTGTCCTGTGCCATCCTCAAATATCCGACACGCTCAAGCCCACTGAGGTAGTCACTGTGTCAGTTCATCTGGTTAAGATGAACTTTCTCCCAGCCTCCACCTTTCCAAGCCAGTCATCCCGTTCTAAGGAACAACCTCCCCTAGCAACAAGCCGAAAGTACCGCTTACTGCCACCTAGTGGCTCCTGACTCAGAG
>NW_006399805.1:5686853-5690296 GCF_000299155.1 Elephantulus edwardii | reverse complement strand
GTGGGGTGGGGAGGGTGACTGACCTCAGGGCGTGGACACGGTGTTTATATCAGCCCCAGGAGCCTCCTGTTTCCTTCAAGCCCAAAGCTGTTTCCCCAGCCCGCCGCCTCTGCTTTGCAAACACCTGGCTGGCGCCCACCTAACACCCACTCCTGGCATGCGGGGAGGGTCCCCTGAGCCGCAGCCATGCACATGTCTCCCTGCCCATCACGGGGCTCCTCTGCCCAGTGCTGCTCAGCGGCTGAGGGTGCGGTCAGGGGGAGACCTGGCCCTGCCTCTGCAGACCACGTTCTCTAGGATCCAGCCCTGAGAGTCTACACAGGGAGAAAAGGGGGGGCATATTTTTCAATGGCCACATGGATTTCATTCTCTTTCAGCATAGAATAGGGAGCTCTGGGGGTACAGTTCCTGGGGAGTTTCCTCGCTAAGCCAAAGGCCAAGTCTCTGGCTGTTTGAAGCCACCAGCACAAAGGACACAGGTGGACCATTCCCTCCAGGGAAATCACAGCCTCAGGAACTTGCTGGAAGGTCGGCCATGAGTCTGTGCTGCTCTGACTGCCATGAGTTGCTGATGGCAACTGGTTGTGATGTATTGCTTTGTTGGGCTTTTTGGTGCTTTTTAGTTTCCGTATAGCAAAAGGCAAGTTGCTCAGGATAGAGGAGAGATATTGTCTGTGGGATTGAGAATTCCTGAGCTGGCTTACATCTGACGTGCTGAAACATGAGCCTCAGGTACTGGAAAGACCTGGGCTGGGTGGCACACAGACTCAAGCCTGGAGGTGAGGTGGGGGCTCCTTGAGAAGCCACCAGGGGTCTGGCAGCAGGAAACTTAGGGCAGCAGAAAAGGGACCTTCTGTTTCTACGTGCACAGGAGAGCTGGGAGTCTGAAGTAGTCAGAGTTAGGCACACCTGCCATCAATGGGGAACAGAACACGCCCCCTGACAGAGGGATGTATGAGACACTGGCTGAGCTGAATGAAACAAACACCCTTAGCACCCAGGACCTGTCCTTGGCTCTGAGCGCTGATGGCTGAGCTCTCCTCCTCCACTTCTGCTGGAAAAAGCCCTTCCCCCATCAGATCTCGGGGTAATGGAGACACTTTCCCACCACTGACCCCGGTTGTCGCTCTCTGCAGCTGTGGGCCACCTTCTTCGAGAGGCCACTGGTGAAGCAAGCCTGTCAGAAGACCCTCATGGATCTGAAACTGGACTATCTGGACCTCTACCTCATTCACTGGCCACAGGGGCTGCAGGTTGGAGTGTCTCCCCATCCAGTCTCTCCTTCCTGATAGAGTAGCCACTGAGCCCGCCATTAGCCTGTGAGGGCCGCTCTAGCCCTTCACGCCTGGGGCTCAGGCCACGACTAGCAACACACTAGCTCCTTTGTCTTCTCTCTGTTGCATCTGAGGGGGTCTTGGTTTCTGGTAGCTGAGTGATGCTGCCAGATTGACCGTGTCCATGGGCTCAGCCCTCTTGTAATGAAACCATACCCTGGGTGTGGCCACTTGGAGAAAAGCCCAAGTATGTTGACGCTGAAGGGTGGCTGGTTCTCTCTGAACACCAGCACATCTTTCCCAGGCTCTGTTGTGCTGCCAAGGAGCTCTGGTGGCCCAGTGGTAAGAGGCTATGCTGCAATCACAAAGGCACGTGGTTCAAATCCACCGGCTGCTCCATTAGAGAGAGATGGGCCGTCTCCTCTCATATCATCATATGATTTATTACCTGTGAACTCACTGGGCGGGGGGTGGGAAGGGTCAGCTATGGATCGGTTCCAACTTGACCCCACACCCCAACAATATTGTGCTTCTGAAAGGTGGGAGCTGACAGATGCCCACTCCTCTTACAATGTGACGGGGTGTGTGTCTCTGTGTGTGTGTATGTGTGTGTGTGTGTGAGACAACTTGGGGGCATCCTTCCTCCAGGCCTCCTGAACTAGCAGAAGAGGGCACCAGTATCTTCTGCAGAAAACTCACCCCTGGGCTGACCTTGAAATGAAAGTTTGTCCCCGAGTGTCTGTGGGGTCTGGATTTATGAGGCATGTGCCCACTGTGTCAGTGTAGCCTGTGGACGTGGGAGTTTAGTTAGTGGGGGAGGTTCAGGACCCAGGAGCCTTGTGAGCTGAACTCTGGGGTCTAGAGGCAGATTCCATTTTAAATTCTGTGTTTTGTGTTCACAGCCGGGGAGTGAACTTTATCCCACAGATGAGAAAGGCAATTTCCTCGTCAGTAAAACAACATTCCTGGATGCCTGGGAGGTAGGTTCCAGATTTTTCTAAACGAGAACAACTCTTTCTTTTTTCTTTTTCTTTTTTCATTTTAGTGAACATTTACAAAGATTTTGGATTTCCATTCATTCATTGTTGCACTTTTCTCCTTGCCCCACCCCCCCGTCTCTCCCCCACCCCCAGTTCGCTCCTCTCCTTGAAAAGTAAAAGAAAAATTCCTTCATTGGTATACAATCCCTGGGACACTCCACTATGCAGCCTTTGTCCTGGACTCTTGTAATCTCTTAACAATCGCCACTGCTCCGTGCAGCGTTGGAGAGCCCTGCTGCACGTGGATTTGAACAGCGTGCCTTTGTGATTGCAGCACAACCTCTTACACACAGCTGCTGCTGTGTGCGGTGCTCCTGTGACAGTTCTTCCAGATTCTGAACGCTTACTGCCACCTAGTGGCTCCTGACTCAGAGCTGCTGCTAGGGTTTCCAAGGCTGCGTCTTTACAGGTCACAGTGGTTCCCACAGGGCTTCTAGTGGATTTGAACCATTCACCTTTTGGTAGACAGTTCAATGCTTAACCTACTATGCCACCCAGGCTCATTCCAAATGACCTTTGAATTTGTTTCCTCCCTCCCTGATGTTGTTTGTATTTCTAGATGCTAAGGGTTACTCCTTTAGAGAGAAGGGGAATAGGAAGGAGACCACACTGAGGACCCACACATGCTGTTCTCCAGCCAGGGCAGAGGGATCTAGGGAGGGGGTTTGGCCAAGGTTTGCCTGAATTTGTGGAGCAACCTGGGGGAGGTTATTTAATGCCTCCAAGCCTCAGTTTTTAGCACCTAGCAGCACGACAATAACATACGCTGTCCCCTTTTGCTTAAGAATCAGGCTGAAGTCTCTCTCAGGAGGAGTGATAGGGAATGACAAAGGACACACTGACAAAGGAGATTAATCAGAACTGGCTTTGACAAACACTGTGGCAACTGGACAATTAAAACAGACATTCAAGGGGGGGAAAAAGAGGAACAAACTGGGGAGGAGGGTAGAGAAAATAGTGTAACAATGAATGAATGGAAACCCAAAATCTCTGTAAATGTTCATTGTTGTTGTTGTTATGTGCCGTCGAGTCGTTTGGGACTCATAGCGACCCTATGCACAACAGCCCTAAACCCTGCTCTATCCTGCGCCAACCGCACTGCCTCTGACACACCCATCCCGATTACCCC
>NW_006399805.1:5590293-5685467 GCF_000299155.1 Elephantulus edwardii | reverse complement strand
GGTGGCAAGGGTTAAGCTACTAAATATTTATTAAGCTTTCATTTTTTCAGCTTGAGAAATACTGAGCATGTCCTTCGCTTTTGGATTTCTGACTCTAGCTCTTTTGCACATCTTGTTATAGTATTTGTCTTCTAAAGCTGCCTTTGAAATCTTTTGTTAGCTCTCTTATTTAATAGTGGGGCTCCCCCCCCCATTTTCTTTAGCTTCTTTATGTTCAGGAAAAAATTTCAGAGTCTCTTCTGGCATCTGTTTTGGTCTTTTCTTTCTTTCCTGTCTTTTTGATGATCTTGTGCTTCCTTCCTGCATGAGATCCTTGATGTCATCCCATAATTTGGTCACTAGTGTTGAATGTATCAAATCTACTCTTGAAATAATTTCTAAGTTAATGTGAAATATCCTCAAGGTTGTATTTTGGCTCTCATGAACTTATTTTCATTTTCATCAACTTTAATTTCAACTTAGATGGGAGTGGTTAATGGTTTGTTCCACAGTGAAGCCCTGGCCTTGTTCTGACCGATGAAAATTCAACTTTTTCAATATTTCTTTCCACATAAGTCATTAATTTGATTACTGTGAATTCCCTCAGGTGAGGTCCATGTGTATATTGTAATTTTTGTTTTTCAAAGATGACATTTGCCTTGACTATGTTGTTGGTAGCACAGAATTCTGTATCCTGTGATCGCCCACCTTATTTCTGTCTCCAAAGCCATGTTGTCAAATTAGTAATTTTCCTTCTTTTGTTCCAACACTTTTTGTATTCAAATAACAAGTTATTATTCATTCATCTTTATTGTATATTGGATCAATTTTAGATTCAGAAGTTGATGGAAATCCTTGGTTTCTTAAACTTTGGGCTTAGTGGTTTGTTCATAAACTTTGCTAATAATCATATTCAATGACACAGGAAGCATGGGAGAAGATGGAAGTGATACACAGAGTTACTTTGTTAAAAAGAATTGGTTGACAGTGAACCATTTCAAGAAGTAGCATGTGAAGAAACTATAACCACCACACAAGCAGATATATGCATACTCATGTTTATCGTGGCTTTGTTAACAATAGCCAAGAGTTGGAAACAACCTAAGTGCCCATCAACAAACAAATGGATAGAGAAGCTGTGGTATATTCACACGATGGAATACTACACTGCATTAAAAAACAAGGAACTCATGAAGTATTATACAAAATGGGTGACCCGGGAGGACATTATGCTGAGTGAAATATTTTAGTCACAAAAGGACAAATACTGTAGAGTGCCACTGTTGTAAAAGAGGACTGACATTAGGGTTGGGGGGAGACTGAGAAAGATAGGATAAATTATGTAACTGCATTGAAACAGATGAGGGAGAGAACAGTTTAAAAGGGATATATGATTAGGCATTATTGTCATGATGGGAGTCCAGAATGAAGGCTGCACAGTGGAGTGGACTTGAGGGGAGGGATTGTATAACAATGAAAGAATTTTTCTTTTGCTTTTCAAAGTAAAGAGTGAACTGGGGAAGAGGGGTGGGCAAGGAGAAAAGTGCAACAATGAATGAATGGAAATCCAAAGTCTCTGTAAACTTTCATTAAAATTAATAAAAAAAAAGAAGTAGCATATGGTCAAGAACCAATGGTACAGAAGGAAGAAGCAAGTCTAAGATGTACTGAAAGTATTGGCAAAAAACAAGTTTGGAGAAACTGACTGAATACCGATTGAGGCATTTCAACAAATAAATGCTGCCCTGGATGTGTTCACTTATCTATGCCAAGAAATTTGGAGGACAACTACCTTGTCAACCGACTGGGAAAGTTCCCTATTTGTTGCCATTCCATAAAAGACGATTGAGCAGAATGAGAAAATGATCAAACGATAGCATTAATATTGCACAAGAGTATAATCTGCTGAAGATTATGAAACAATTGCTGAAGCAATGCATCAACAAGAAATGGCTAGAAATTCAAATGGGATCAGAAGAAAAGAAGATGGTCAGCGTGGAGGAGAAAGACCGTCAAGGAAGTGGATTGACACAGTCATGGAACGAGCGCAATGATGGGCTTCAGCATAGCAGAGATTGTGAAGTTGGAGCACGACAGGGCAGCATTCGCTTTGTTTTGCATACAATCACCTTGAGTTGGAATCAATTCAAAGGCACCCAACAATGACAACAACAACAACAGATCTTTCCCAAAGCTAGTCTCCAGACATTTTCCTTTGACTCCACTGGACAGGTTTCAACCACTGTCATTTCACTCGCAGCGATTATTTGTGTCACAATTTGTGACCTGTCCTGTTGCATCCTCCAGGAAATGCTGGTAGAGAGCAAGTGGCGTGGACAAGCTGAGCGTCTGCAAGTGTGTGGACAAGCTGAGCGTCTGCAAGCGCGTGGACATGGGCAAGCTGAGCACCTGCAAGTGCGTGGACAAGCTGAGCACCTGCGGTGATGGCTAGAGTTCTTCACCGGCTATTTCTGAGTTAGGACACGTGGAATTACAATTTTGTGTTGTGTTTTAAACAAAGCCTAGCTTTTCTGAAGAGCAAATGAAATTGAATATAACTGAGTTACCTCCAAGATGCTCTGGATGTACTGTGGTTAAGGCATTTAGCTGTTATCTAAAGGTTCATGGTTCAAGCCCAGTAGCTGATCCACAGGAGAAAGGTGGGGTTGTCTGCTTCATTGGCCAAGACTGCAGCCTTGACAAGACCATGGGGCAGCGCTGCTCTGTCCTACAGGGGTGCTCACAGTGGACCGCGGGGCAGTGGCTTTTGTTTTGATTGATTTTGACAAACTCTGTTACTCATTGTCATCGAGTTAGCTCTTGACTTATAGTAACCGCCCCCTCGGGTGTCTGTGGCCTTAGCCACAGTGTCGCCTGAGAATAAATCATCAGTGAGAAAATGCACAACACAGAGCCATCTTCAGTGTTATCGTCACACTTACTTGGCAAGAACATGTCATTTATAGGAGGCTCTGCACGTCAGAAGTAGCAATGGCAATTCAACGCAATGACCTACACAACTACAGGTCACATGAAATGATAAAAAACTATTGGGAACAGCACATCCATGAGCAAGAAACGACAACAAGCAAGTCAAATCCTTTTGAGAAGTTTTATGAAGTCAGATACTTGTCATATGTGTCTGATTTGTTCTTTTTATAATTAACCGGTAGCCTCATGATAAAATGTGATACATCATCAATGCTGAATTAGCTAAGAGCTTGTTGAGGGCCAGTATTAATCAAAAATATGAAGCCAAATGCCTTGCCTTTGAGTTGATACCAACTAATTTCAACCCCCCATCAGGGAAATCTTTTTGGTAACAGACTGTCCAATCTTTGCCTGTGGGATTCGAACTGCTGGCCTTTTGGCCATTCCACTATCAGATCTCCTTAAATACAGACAGAAGCCTCAAATTACAAGTTGAAACAATTATTTCTTAAAAAAACTTAGATGTACTTTTTTTTTTATCTTAACAGCCAAATAAGCAACTTGTTTGTTACTTTCACTAAAACAACTTAAGTCTTACCCTTGAGCAAAGATATTCCTTTGTGTTTGCTGGTGGCCCAAATATTACTGCAGACCGAACTTGGATGGGAAGGAAAGTAGTGACCCTGAGCCCAGAGAATGACCCTTTCTCACTGTAGCTTCTTCCCAGGTGAGCTGTGACTCCAGTGAAAGTCAGGGGTAAAGGCAGGAGACCGGATCCTTCACCTCTGACGCCTGGTTTCATCTGGGCTGGTGAAGGGCACTGGAGCGGGACTCACCCTTTTGGGCACTGCTGGGTTGGATGGATGTCTCTTAATGTGTGCACTAACTCTTTTCCAGTGGACCCTCTACCACCTCCTTACCAGGCCTTCCTGTAAGGAAAACACCAAGCTGGGGTCCCTGTAGCCCCCGAGATGGCCCACCAGGTGTTCCTTTTTCTGACAGGCCATGGAGGAGCTGGTGGACGAGGGGCTGGTGAAAGCTATCGGTATCGCCAACTTCAACCACTTCCAGATCGAGAGGCTCTTGAACAAGCCTGGCTTGAAACACAAGCCAGTGGCTATCCAGGTAAATGCTGCTTCAGGAGCAGTTGGGGTAAGCTCAGTGCTCTATCCTGAGCCTCCTCTCAGGGCTCAGGGATGAGAATGCACTGCGGAGGGGTGGGGTGGCCCCTGAGGCCTTTGCTCCGTGCTTGGCCGACTTTTCCGTGTAGGACTCCGTAGGAGCTGCTCCAGATACAGGCTGGCTTCCTGGTGGTGAGGCTGTTGGTTTTTGCAGATCGAGTGTCACCCATACCTGACGCAGGAGAAGCTGATCCAGTACTGTCAGGACAGAGGCATTGTGGTCACTGCCTTCTGCCCCCTGGGCTCTGCAGACAGGCCTTGGTGAGGCTCCCTGGGCTTTCCCTCTTGACCCTGTGTAGATAGTGAGTGATCATTTGGGAGTGTTAATCTGAGATACAATTCACTGGCTAGGATAATATATAGAAGATAATGTGTGTGTTGTACTTCAATGAGATTGCAGTGGGAAAAATCAGAGCGGGAGCAAATTAGAGCATGCATGCTCCTCTGAGGATACACGGGTTCAGTCACTCAGAGATGGTCCAGCCTTTACAGAAAGTGAGAGTCAGAGCCCACAGTGGGCCAAGGTGAAGATCAAGTCTGCAGGTGCGCCTATCCATCTTCCAAATGGCACTCCTGGGACCGTCATGGGGGGTGGGGGGAATGCTCATCTGGACAGAGTAACCACAGGGATTATTGGAAGAAACTGGAAGACGCAGCCTTGGGGCCATCATCACAGGAAGGACGTTCATCCTTGAGGACAACCATGGTGACCGTTCACTCATGGCCACCATCTTTCTCTCTCCAGGGCCAAACCAGAGGACCCTTCACTGCTGGAGGACCCAAAGATTAAGCAGATTGCAGCAAACCACAACAAAACTGCAGCCCAGGTGCGCGGTTAACCACATCCCCCAGCAATCCAGGGGTTCCAACGTCCTTCTCTGTGTTGTCTTCACGTCACTCCTTGAAAGGAAGAACAGGGCACACAACACCTGGCCAGGCCCTTCCTCAAAGTCCTCTGGGGCCTTGCAGGGACACACTGTCATCAGTGGACAGAGATGGCCTGTGCCCAGCAGCTTCCCGTGAGCCTGACCACCTGGCTTTGACAGTGGCTTTGGTGGCAATGACCTGGGTTCAGATTCAGCGCTACCACAAGCCACCTTGGGGTTGACACCTGGGAACCCACCCCTGGGCCCCAGCCATTGTTCTGGTCCTTTGTGAGAGAATCATAGAAGCGGCCTTCCTGGGCTGCTGAGGGGATTCTGGGGAACTGTCTGAGGAGGGCCTGACAGGGACAAGCTCAGTCCCCAGCCGCCGTTCTCACAAAGGCAGGTCCCGGTGGTGAGTGGAGTGTGATGTCCTTTGTCCACAGGTCCTGATCCGCTTCCATCTTCAGAGGAATGTGACCGCAATTCCCAAGGCTGTGACCCCAGAGCATATTGCTGAGAACATCCAGGTGAGAGCCCACCGGTTGACTCTGGTTTTCCTCAGAGGAGAGAGGGAGAGAACCCCTCTGCCAGGTTCCCCGCCAACCCCCAAGCATTGTCTATGGGCTCCACCCCCAGCCCACCACCCTGTCACTTCCAAGGCCAAGGCTCATCTCAGTGAGGGTCGAGGAGGCTGAGGCATGGACCAACTGCACGCTGGAGCCACCTGTCTCACCTGGCAGGTGTGAGCACAGCTGTGCCCTAGGGAGACACTGCAGTTGGTCCTGCGGGAGATATTTCCCACAGCAGGACGGACAGTCTGGTTCCTCCATCTGCCCCATCCAAGGCGGCCTGGGTCACGCTGGAGGACCGGCTCCCTGTGGAGGCCCACACACCCATCGGAGACACATCTGCAGTGGGGGGCCCCAGGCTGATGGTGACTGTGGCCTTGACATAGACCTTACAGCACACGCTATCCTGCCTCTACCCAGATGACCCTATGCCTTTCCTTTGTCAGTTTGTCATTATGGTGAATCACACTAAGTCATTTGTGTTTGGTGAACTACCCACCCATACCTGGGAGAAATCCAACTTGGCCGTGGCGTGTAAATATTTTTCCTTTTCTTTTCCTTCCTTCCTTTCTTCCTTCCTTCCTTCCTCCCTCCCTCCCTCCTTCCCCTCCTCCTCCTCCTTCTTCTCCTTCTTCTCTCTCTCTCTCTCTTTCTATTAATTTTAATGACCATTGACAGAGATTTTGGATTTCCATTCATTCATTGTTACCTTTTTCTACTTACCCACCTCTACACACACACACACACACACACACACACACACACACACACGTTCCCCCCGCCCTCCAGTTCGCTCTTCTCTTTGAAAAGTAAAAGAAAAGTTCTTTCAGTGGAATACAATCCCCCCCTCCCCCACCACCCGAGTACACTCCACTATGCAACCTTCATTCTGGACTCTTGTCTTAACCATAATACCCAATCATACATCACTTTTAAACATTGTTGGATTCAGTTTTGAAAGTGGAATTGGTGTGCAGAGGGCACAAGGGGCTCTCCTGTGACCAGCTGATGCTGCTTTGTGAGTTCTTTCCTGGCCATACGAGACCCCAGCACTTCGCTCACTCTCGCCCCTTTCCAGGTCTTCGACTTCCAGCTGAGTGATGAAGAGATGACGACCCTGTTCAGCTTCAACAGGAATTGGAGGATCTTAAACATCGTGGAGTAAGTGTACCTGGTCTCCGTAGCCAAGAGGTGTGACGGGTCAGTCTTTTCCTAGACTGGCAGAGGTCAACCGGAAGGCTTGAATGGCCGTGAGGACGGCTTTGGTCTTCAAGTATTATATTCTGACAGTTTTGGAAATGGAGATGGAAATACCAGGGTGAGAGTCATTATGAGGAAAGATATGCCCCTAACTGTGGCTCAATATACCTGGACTTTGGGATTCAGGGCCAGGTTTAAGGAGAGGCCGTGTCAGAAGATCGAGCCAGAGCTATTCCCTCATTCACCTCCTCACTGAAAGTGCTGAGCACAGAGGAGTCAGAGATGCTGCTGAGATTGTCTTGCTTGTTCCTGCCTCAGCAGCACAAGAATGGAATTGCTACGTAGGGAAAGCACTCAGGAAGCTGTCCTGGGACAGATGGATGAGGTCTACTAGGTGCTAAAGTGGGGATGTCAAATAGCCAGTTGGTATTTTTCTGGTAGGCAGGTCTGGGCTGCAGACACACATTTAGGAGCTAACACATATGGGTGGTGTTCAAAGCCCCAGGCTCGGTAATCAGGTCACCAAAGGGAGTTAATTTCCAAAAATGAGAAAAATGTCTTCCTAGAATTTCCTTCCTTTGTTAGTTGCAGGGTTCAATCTGCTTCTATAAAGATTGCTGCTCTGTGCTGTTTCATAGCTGACTTTCCAACAGGTTTTTGAGGGAGTAAATTGCATAGGAAGAGACTGCCCATCCTTCTCCTGCAGAGCATCTGCTGGGTTTGAACTGTAAGCCTTTGTGATTGCAGCACAGCTTCTTACCACTAGGCCACCAGAGCTCCCAAATCTCCTTAAAGATTGCAGCTAAGAAAAATCTCAGGAAGCAGTTCTGTTCAGCAACACAAGAGGTCGCCGTGAGTCAGCATAAGCTCCATGGCGTTGGGCTTAGTTTTTGTCTTTGGTCCCTTTTTGGTGCAGTAACTTTACCTTAAATTATCGCTGTGACTTAGTGACTCATTTCTGACTCTCCAGTGTGTTTTTAGTGACTGTAGATCATGTTAGCTGTTGTTGTTATGTGCGGTCGAGTTGCCAGCGACTCATAGCAACCCTATGTACAACAGCCCTAAACTCTGCTCTGTCCTGTGCCAATCTCACTGTCTCTGACACACCCATCCTGATTACCCCAGTCACTCACTCAATCCATCCTATCGAGGGTCTCCCTCTCCTGTGCCGTCCCTCCACCCTCCCAAGCATGACGTCCTCCAAGGACTGGTCCCTCCTTGCAACATGTCCAAAGTATGCCAGACGAAGCTTCAGAATCCTTGCCTCCGAGGAGCAGCCTGGTTTATACCTCTCCAGGATGACCTGTACATTTTCTTAGCAGTCCATGGTAAGAGGAGATTGTTTTTTCTCCTGATAAGCCACTGGTGGATTTGAACAGCTGAAGAAGGTGGTTTGGTTTAGTAGCTCAATTCCCTGTGGACAGGGCCACCAGAACTCCCTGGAAAACTTTTTTTAATGGAAATTTTATATTGGTTTACTTACAAAGTTTGTATAGCATTGTGGTTCACACTATTCTTCATTCACATTGGGTTTCTTACACTCATTCCCATGCATTATATTTTCTAAAATCAATCACCATTGGACCTTGCCTATCATTACTAAATCTTTTCAGGTCTATGCAGGATCCTTCCCATTTCCTTCACCTCCTCCCTCCACCCACCAAACTGTGAAACCTTGTGATTTCACCCCTACCCATCCTCACCCCTTCTCTCCCACACCTGCCACAACTAAAAGGATTGAGAAATCAGAAGGGAAAACTTTAAAAAGATTCAAATTATATAAATCTACAAGCATCAGGGTAAGTCTTCACTTTAGCTAGGTGATTATTGTAAAGAACACTCATCAGTGTTTCTTAGTGCTTTAAATGCGCAGAGAAACCTTTCTAAAAGAACTATAGGAATGACGCATAAAATTATAGTCTTCATTGGCAGTATTTTTCAGTTTCTCTGGATGCATCTAGTTTCAAATGATTAAAGTTTATAGAAGGTGACTTACGGCAGTTGTGACTGCTGGGTCCCTGGTGACAGCTTGCATCTAAAGCCCAGCATGATGTTGCAATTGTGTAGAGGTACTTTGGTGTCTCCAGCGTTACCTGCATGACATGAGATCCCAAGTTCATCCTACCCACCCCTTATTGCTGTGATGACTTGGATGGGAGGCCCGCAAAGTAACAGCCATCCAAGAAAATGAGGAATGATGATTATAATGTGGGACCCCCACCCCCCAAACTACCCTGCTTCTCCTCCTGTGAACGCCAGTTCCAATGGAGGTGGCCGAGATGGAACACAAGAGTCCACTGTCATGCCCTGTCACCCTGACATGTGACTTCCGTTCACAGTGACCCAGCAGGGCCGAGTAGCCAGCACCCCATGGGTTTCCAAAGTTTTAGCCTTCACAGAAGCTGCCTGCAGTGGCTTTCTCTTAAGGGGTGGCTAGTGGCCTCGAACTGCTACCTTTCGGTTAGTGCCTGAGTACTTAACCACTGTGCCACCAGGAATACTTGGCTTCAGATCCAAGCTCTGGGACCTTGGGTGAATTCCCTCTGTTTCTCCAGTTGCTTTCTTCATTTACAAAACAGGCATGATGAATCTTAGGACATCTAATGATGGCTAATAGAGATACTAAGTGTAACCAGAGTGCTCCTTGGAGGCAAAGACGATAAAGCTTTGCCTGACATACTTCAGACGTGTTTTTAGGAGAGGCTGTTCCTTTGAGAGGCATATCATGCTTGGGAAGGTGCAGGGTCAGCAAAAGAGAATATGACCCTCAACCAGATAGATTGACAGTGACAGCTGCAATGGGCTTGAGTGTCTCAGAGACAGTGTGTGAGGATGGTGCAGCATAGAACAGTGTTCAGATCTGTTCACAGATGGGTTGTGCTTGACTCTACGACAGTTAACAACAACAACATATATGCTAAGTATTAGCTTAGAGTGTGCCGGCGTTCTAGTCTCTCCATGCATCATTATCTCACTGAGTCCATCAGTTCCCAAATGCCCCGTGCTTGGCTATTCTCTATGTTTTAGTGCTAGGGAAGGAAGGGAGGCCGCACTTGGAAGGCCCCAAGGTTCAGCCATGAAACTGGCTGCTGTGAAGTCATTTCTGAGTCATGGTGCCCCCGCCTGCTGGAGGACTGTGCTGCCTCGGGTTTTGCATGTTGGACTTTCTGGAATTAGATCACCAAGCTTTTCTTCCAAGGAGCCAGCTTCCTCCAGCCACCTCATCCGTGCTAGCCTGCCCTCCTCACCAGCACATCCTCAGGCCACTTGGAGGGAGGTGGAGATGTGGGCCTCCATCTCGTGTTCTCCCAGGGTCCTGATGGGAGGCTGAGCCAGCGTGAGGCCATCCCTGGAGAGGATGCATGGTTCCACAGCAGCTCTTCACTGTCCTCCTCTCCTTCTCTCTGCAGGGGCGCCTGTTTGGAGGACTTCCCTTTCACAGCAGAATATTGACAGCGGAGCTTGAGGCTCCAGGTGAGAGCATCCAGGAGATTCTCTTGCCTCGCTTTCCCGACGTGCAATGAACGCCCTCCTCCAAGCTCGACTTTATTGTTGTTAGTTGCTGCTGAGTCAGCTCGGCTGTGGGACCCACGAGTGCAGAGGAGAGCTGTCCCAAGGGGCTCTCAAGGCTGTGTGACCTTTGGGGAGCAGATTGCTTAGGTCTAAAGCGCTCCTTGGTGGGTTTGACTTGTCACCCTTTGGCTCATAGTTGACCACATACTTTCTGTGCCACTCTGGGAACCCCCATTTCGCTGGGCTTCCCAACCCTGTGGATCACGGGGGGCTCATCCCAAACCCACCAAGAGCACGACCAGGGCTGGGCAGCATTCCGTTTTGCTGGGTTTGCTGTGACTGTGGACCCAGAGTGAATCTTTTCTCTGTTTATTGGTTACTCGTCCTTCAGTTGTGATTTTTAAAAAAAATATGTAATCCATACTCTGATTTTAATAAGTGCTCCAATCCTCTTCATTTTCAGAAAGCAAGACGTGCCATCTCTGTACCTCGGGTTGTGCGTTTCCCTCTAATTCTTGAGCTGCATTCCTCCAGCTGCTTAGATTATTTGCTTAGCACGCAGGTTGAATAAATATGTTGAAAAAAAATATAACATGTTTCCTGATTTCAAATGATGTAATATTCTCTGGGAATATTCTTTTTTTAATGATTAAAAAGGACATTTTCTTTCCCTCCCAAATTAAGTGAACATGAAAATCTCAGAGTTTATTGTCTTGATACAAATAAGCTGAAGCTTAGAACTGGATCACTTGACCCTTTCGCTTTCTATCTCCTCCCAGTTCAAAGTGCTTGTGTCTTTTGATAGCCAGCATTCTTTAAGATCGACAGTTTGGCTCAACACATTTGAGTCTTAACACAATCTTTGTAGTTTTCACCTTTTTCTGAAAAATTGGTTTGGTCTTCCTACCATAGCCACTATGCCTCCTGTCATAACACCACTTTCCCTGGGCATATAGTCTTTGCCCTTCTTGTACTATGCCACTTTGTGGAGCTGGTGCTTGCCACACTTTTTGCAAAAAGTCTGGTGAGTTTTGGGACCGTTGACAATGTTTGCAGGAGCCCTATGCTTGAAAGGAGCTCTTGGAATATTCTTAGGGGAAATGAAGTCCTGATATGTAATACAACATGAAGCTTGACATCATTGCACTTCACAAGCCAATCACAAAAGAACAGATGACCCTGCTTGCATGGAAGAGGCAAATAAACATATGTTGATCAAACTAGTAAGTGGTTACCGGGGTAGAAAGGAGAATCACTGCTTACAGGGCGCTAAATTTCTATGGGTCATGATGAAATCGTTCGGAAACGTAGAGAGTTGATGGCTGCACAACATTATGTGTTGAATCAAAGCCATTGAATGATACATGCTAAAACTGTTGAATTTGCAGAAGTTTTGGTATATGCCTTTTTACTACACCCAGCAGACTTGAGAATAGTTGCAGTAAGCTAACCATCTCATTTAACAAGCGCTGTTTGTGTTGGGAAATATTTTTATTTATATTCTATTTGATGAAAATGCAGTAATCATCAGTGTCTTGAGAGAGTGGTATGTGTTCTGAAATGAACGCTCACACTCATTATTGACGGGTCTGAAGTGACTCATTGCTGTTCCTCGGTTGGTTTTCTGAGGCTGTGAATTTCAGGAGAGGAGATTACCCATCTTTCTAGAAAAGAACAGCTGGTGGATTTTAGCCACCAAGACGCAAGGCCTTTGGTGAGCAGGGCACCCTATGGACAACACATGTGGGGAACAGTGCTGTCTATTCCAGGTGTGAGAGGGATGGTGCAAAAAACATCGGGAATGGCAGAGTGGATGAAGGGGTATTAGATTTTTTTAAAAAAACATTTCTTTCCAGCCTGCCTTGTATTTTTGTGGGATCAGCTGTCTGAACCAGAGTCATTGTCAGTGACAAATTTGTTCGACAAATTACATGTAATAAGAACTATTTCCCAAGTATGAAAGATGCCTTTCTTTAGAGTGAAAACAAAGTCCAGTCTGAAAGCCTGGTGCTCCCAAGTCACCATCTTTATTAACATGGGACCCACCTGCCAATGTCAACACCAGACCTGAAAATGAGTGAGGCGAGGATAAAACCTGCAAATGAGCGAGGCAGGGACGTGGAGGAATTCCTTTTATTGTGGATGCATTCTCACAATATATTTGCATTGCGGCGAAAAGTTGTCAGTGAAAAATCTTTTGTGTCTATAAAACTTTTACGAATGGCAGATTCACAGAACATGCTAGTCGGTCTGCAGTTTTACCTCTTAAAGAGAACAAAGAGAATCGTAATGGAAACAAGGACGCCAGGAAGTTCTTTTCCAAAAGATGAAATCCAAACTGAGTAACTGTCTATTCTAAAATGTACTCCATCCACGTATTGGAATGAAAAGTCAAGATCAACACAGTCTCTTCTCAACTTCAGTTTCTAGAAAAATAGATAATGGTGCGTAGGAGGAACCCTATTCAAAAGGACAGCAGAGCTCGGTCGCCTCCTGGAAGCCTCGACTCAGTCTTAGATCCATTTCATCCTAATGAGAGAGCTTAGTGCTGAGCTGGTCCTCAAGCAGAATCCTCACTTATCTTATCTTAGACTCTTGTCTACTTTCTCTGCAGTGGGAGTGACTGTATAATCTTAGTGGCTTCTGTCCCTTGACCAAAGGATCTGACTTATGAGGAAAATACATTTTGGAAGACAGTGGTCACTCAAGTCAACCGTGCGCTGGCCAGGTCCTCCAGGGGGGTCCTGTGAGTTAAAGATGACTCATCAGGGTTCCCTCAGAGGTGCGGGAGAGACTAAGACGATTTGGGGGAACTTGGCCAAGACGTGAGCTTCTATAACCACCCATGTAGGTATGTGTATACTAACTAGGACATTCTGCCAACACGCTGGAGTCCATTTCTCATCCAGGTGAAGAATGACCACTTGCAAGCTAGAACAAGCATCTAGTATCTGAGTGGTTTGTGTGAGATTGACCAGTCAATGAAGACTCTTTAGAGCAAAACTAGTCAAAGTTACATGTTCTTTTGAAATTTTGGCACTTGGTCCACATACGCCAAATGACCGGTAAAGGCAGGAGAGTTGGACTGAAAAAAAACCCTTCCAAGGACGCTAGTGATGGCGATGCTGACATGTTTGGTGTGACAAGACCCCCACAAACCTGTGTGTGTATTCTTCTGACTCAAATCCTTGTCCTTACATTGTTGAGAAGGAAGAGACCTTAGATCCCATGCAATTCCAGCCCACGGGGACTGTTCTTGTTATGAACTAGAAGACTTTGAGTTTGACTTGGCTAGTAGATGTAATGGGATTCCCGTGGGCCTTCAAGATTGTCTTAATTTAGAAACAAAATACTATGTTTTACAGAAAATGTCAACTTGCCTTGATACTGCTAATGTCTTGCTTTTCAATATGTTTTCCTTAGAGGTCACCAGGCACAGGAAATATTATTGATAGTTAGTCTGCCATATTTCTATTGGCAAAGATGAAATATTACTCTAACGTTGTGATTTTTAATTTTTAAAAAGCTGTGAGATTGGCTAGTTATAAGGACATACTACTAAATATAAGTCTAGCACATAAAAAGCATCCTACCTTTAGTGTGTTTGTATATATTTATGCACATACATACATAATCAGGTAATCTAAAATGTGGTTCAGCATACTATTACTACCAAAGAAATCCACAAAGCGACCAACCTATAGGAATCAGTACCACTGTCAGCTAACAGAATGATCCAATTCAGATACCAATCGGCATGAAAAAGTAATACCTTAACAGAACATATTTTTTTAAAGGCAATCATTATTGCAGTATCTCAAGTCTGAAATGAGTTACTTTCAGAAAGTGTTACAATTGCCTACTAAGAGAATTTCTTCCATGCTTTCTTCTAAAGTGCAGAAACAACATGACTTCCGTGTTGAAAAACAACGTACGGCTCCTCTGCCCCCCGTGACTCCTGCGCACACCCCTCTGGCAATCTGCAGCTTGCATCTTCGTCTGCTGACTTCCAAGCTGGTTGGTGTCACTCTTGGGACACAGCGTTCGGATGATCAGTAGAAAAGTCTCGATTTCACAGCATGGTTTTCTTTAGAAACAGGCTCCTGTGCAAAGGCAGTATTTTTACCACGAACATCTCTAGACTGTGATTATTAAATATAGTGATAATATACATGGGCTTACTGGGATAATGGAAAGAGCTGACAAAAGAGAATGAACCCAACTGAGTAAATCAACATAAATACAAAACAGAGTCGATTAGCCCCCCTCAGCCACACTGGCCCAGCATCTTGAGTGCCAATTCGGGTTCCATCTGGAACGGCCTCAAACCTGTACAGAGAAGAGAACTTTGTTTGAATCAGTAGGCTCCAGAATTTCCTCAAAAGTTTTGTTAATAGAAGAGAAGAAAAAAGCATTAGAAAATAGCAGGAATAGATATTTATGTAAGTCAAGGTCAAAATCATTGCTGTGGAGTCAGAACCAACTCCCAGGCGACCTTCTGATGGGTTTTGGAGGTTGTATGTGACACTGGAAGTGACTATCCATCTTTCTCCTATGGAGGAGCTGGTGGATTCGAACTCCCAGAGAGGGCGCCACCTCTGGGCTTGCAGTGCACCTCTCTATACCCTCTGGGTTACCAGAGGCCCTTGTTTATGTAGGGAGGGTTATTGTTGGGATTCTGTTCCAACTGTGTTCCTCTTCTCTTATACTCTCCTTTCTTTGGATACTTTTCACCCATCCTTCCTTTTTACCTCCTTTTTGCTCCTTTCCTATCTTTTTTTTTATTTTTTTCTATATTTTATTAATTTTCATAAACATTTACAGAGATTATGGGTTTCCATTCATTCATTGTTGCACTTGCTCCTTTCCTATCTTAACCTTCAGCCCTGCCAGTGGCATCCAGAGTCGAGCTGTATGTGTGGGGGCTTTTAAACTCTGCTGTAAGGGCCAGGGATCTCTGGTGTGTCCAAACAGTGACATCACCTACATTAGAAGTCAACAGGTGTCTTCTAGAACAGGCACAAATGCTGGGCTGGCTTAGCCAGAGTCAACCCAAGGCATGCTGGGAGATGGGGATATGACTCTTCCCCCCTTTTTTCCCTCCCCACTCTCCCATTGCTAAGTAGCAGTCTCTCTTTCCTCCCAACTTTATTCAAAGTCCTAGTCCTGACTTGTCTCTGCCCCTGGTCTTACCCTTTTGTTCCTTTTTTTCCTCTCTCAACTGTTAAGTATTTTTGCCCAGATATTAACAAATATTAAAATATCATGGAATCTCTGGGAGGTGCAGTGAACATGAGTATGCTTGGTTTTAAAAAAAAAGGTGGGTGTTAGACCATCCCATGGGCTTCTAAAAGAACAAATACATCTGATTTGGAAGAACAACCATGAGAATTCTCCTTAGACATGAGGGTGGGTAGACTTCATCTCACTTACTTGGGCCACATTATTGGGAAGCGCTAGTCCCTAGAGAAGGACATCATGCTTGGTTAATAGAAAACCAGTAAAAAAAAAATGAAGACCCTCAATGAGACGACCCAGTAGCTCTAACAACAGGTTAAACCACAGCATCAATCGTGCGGACGGCGCAGGATGGGTAGTGCTTCATTCTGCTGCCCATGGCGTCGCTATGCACTGGAAGGGATTAGACGGGACCCAGCTCCACCGTAGGAGGGGACCACACACTGCCTGATCTGGGTGAGAGTGTAGTTGGAGCTACAGTAGTGGGTCCCTTCTGGAGTCCAGGCCTCACTTACGTACACCTCCTTTCTGGAGGGTGGCTACACTTTTTGGGCAGAAGTTAAATATAAGAGACAAATCCACGCCTTGCTAGTCATTAATCTTCCAGGTTAGCAAGTTCCAAATGACTGAATATTTACTTAATCTTTTATCACAGCGTCCTTACGTCCTAAGCTGTTGGTAATGGAATCTAGAAGTTTCAGGAAGCAGCTTTGGAACTACTTCTGGAGACAGAGTGTAGCTCCCAGCTTTGACCCTTTAAAAACACGTAGACATGGCTGTGTCATGTGGGCACCTCTGTCCCATGTCTACCACTGGCCCTTGTAAATAGGACTATCTTGAGAAGACAGATGTGATAGACATGGACACTACTGTCCATATAGACTCAACTGTCCAAGTAGACACCTCTGATGCATGTGACACCATCTCATGTGGACATGATTGTCTCACAGAATTCCTTCCTCCCACACTCCCTCATGATGCTTCCAGGCTCTTCCATGGGTCCATTTATGGACTGGAGGTTACCTGTGTCTGTTGGCTAAGGGATCAGCAATGCTGAACAGCTCCCTGAACTTAGCCTTTACTGTCCTGCCCACAAGTCTTCTAGGCTCTGATGGCTACACAGGTCATATCTGGGTGTGCACCAGTGATATTTTTCATTTGATACCAGGAGCATGAAATGACACTCTAGCCCTCTCCGTGGCTCACCTTGGTGGGAGAGGTGACCTTGTCCACAGACTGCTTCTCCCAGAGGTTCCTCTTACCGGATACATCGCCTGGCCTCAAGTCCTAGTGCAAGGAAAGCAGACAGGAGAGTGTTTATACCTCCTGGCCAGGTACCAAGAGAGCTCCCAGTCTAGCTATTTGTTTGAATTCATTTATTGTCTAATACCTTCCCAGCCTTATGATATGGGCCAATGGAATTGGAAGAACCACTAGTCTTATTGATTTATTTATTTTTCCTTAAAATATATACGATAGGCCAATGTCTACATATATCTAGCTCTTGGCTTTCCTCACAATATGAGCCTGGGCTAGGAGACATTGCGTATACGTCCTTGATCTTCACCAGAAGCTTACAGCTTTACTTAGCAGGAAGAGTGATTATAAGCATATTTGAAATGATATAGCCCATTCACCTTCCACACTCTTGGAAGAAAAGCATTTGCATTTTAGAGCAGAGGCACACTGTGTTCTGTGTCACTCTGACTGCACTTTGCAGATGCCACGTTCTTTACAAAATAAAGGTTGGGACCACACTTCTTTGAGCAAGTCCATCGGTGCCATTCTTTAAGAGCAGCTGCTCTCTTCCTCTCTGTGTTGTGCTTGGCAATCCTCACAATGGTTCAAACACTTTTTGTCATTCTGTTACATACTTATGAGACCACGGTTTGGGTGTAACCATAACTTTTTTGTGCTCTAGGAAACCAAGACTTTTCCTGTGACTCGTGTTACAGTGTCATTTTACTGCACTGGTCTGAGATAGAACGTGCCACATCCCCGAGGTGGGTCTATAGTCTGGTGGTCATTTGAGAGGCATTTCTCCTCTTGCAGACTTCCCTTCTGGCTTCCCTTCCTGTGGGGCACCCAGGCCGGCTGCCTATCCTCACTGTCTTTGAAGGCTATCGTTGGCCATGGATGCCCACTTTGCCTGAAGAGGCAGCTGGAAGTTTGGAACTGACACACCAACGAGCTGCCCTCAAGCACTTCGTGATGAGAGCTGGTGCAACAACATTTCTCAGGCTCTCTCAGGTAGGAAAGCTTCAAGGCGTGGAGTCTACGGTGGCTTCCAGAACTTTCTCCATAGGGTTATGTTCTAACAGCTCGTGTGGCAAGTAGCTTGGTGGTGCCTCCTTTTTAACGGCCTGTTTCCAACTCCTCTTATCCCTGATGTTTCTTTACCCAGGGGAAGATCACTCAACAAGCAGGGTAAACACAGCTTACTAGTCGTCACCCACTCCTTTTTGACAAAAATCAATCAATCACTCAATCAATCAATCAATCTCAAATGCATTCATCGCATCCACAATTCTGCTTATGGTTGTGGCTGGCACCTATCTCGCCCCCGGCTACAACACCTTGCTACAGAATCAAAGGTCTTTTCAAGTGGACAATCCTTGAGACGGTCAGAGTACGCGGTAAGTCAGCTGAGGATGGACGTACTTGTGTGTACTTACTAATCTTGTAGGGAACACTTTCACATGTTTTCAAGGTGTGGGGGGAAACAAATCCATGTGAAATTGTTCACTATCGATCAGAAAGTCACCAAACCACAGCCAAATTCCCTACCTTCAGGCCAATTCCAGCCCAAAGTGAGTCCCTCCATTGGTTTCCACGATGGCGAATCTTTCTGGGAGGAGACTTTCCACGGAGCGATGGTGGATGCAGACTGCTGACTTTCGAGGTGGCAGTCCAACAATAAGTAAACACAAGTAACCCTGTGATTATCCCACTTAATGGTTAACTCACCCCCACCACACTGCATTCTTTGCCTCAGTGGCTGCCTTGGGCAAAGCAAGCCAGGCCACTTTCCCGATTGTGCACTTGCACAGCTAAAATCATCCTGTGGATTCCGCGGGGCTCATGGGTGATTCAGAAGTAGAGCTCAGCACCCCAGAGAAAGCATCCATCACAGACGGGATACATAAAAGCTGCTGGCAGTTGATGACATGCAGGAGAACATGTGGAAGTCCTGGGCAGAAAAGCTCCTGGGCAGTATGATCGCTCCCGGTTATATATAGCGGTGAAGCCTTTATTAACAAGCCCCTAATTAATTAGACTTGGAGAAGGACCCACAGTTCTGTTTCCATTTATTTTCCTTCTAGCATTTGCTTCTATTAGTGCTTGGCAAAAGGTAGTTTGTAGAAAATAAATGTGTTTCACTGAAATTGTAATGCTTATTTTGGCAAATCCTTTTCTCATTAGGAAGGCAAAGCTAATAGTTCCATTTATACACGGATGCCAGTTTTGATAGGCATATTTGATGAGTAAAACACAGAAGATATACTGAGTAGTATCAGAAAACATTTGAGGTTGCCATAATCTTTCTGAGTTTCTAGATTTTTCTGAGGCATGAATTCCTACTATTCTACTGGAGAGCTTCACCTATTTAACTTGGAACATCAGGCAACAAATCAGTTTGTTGTTGAATTCCAACCCATTTGCCAATGTAGCTAAAAGCTGCCAAATTGTTTGGAAGACTATTTGCAAATCTTGGACACAGTAATTGAGAACACATTGATGTAGGCTCTGCATAGAGGCTATTATCACTTTATTTGTTTGATTCCTGTAAGACAAATATTTGTCTATCCATAAATGTTCTTTATCTACCTAAGAAAGTGGATTCTGTTTCCCTTTCAATCCTGCCTGTGAATCATCTGAGGCCACTTAAAGAGCACAAAGAGTCTGTTCTAAGACAACATTACCATTCAAGTTCTAAGTTGGCATTTTAACATGAAAAGAGCAAATAGAAATGAAATTACCTGACCAGACTACATTTTAGAGAAAGACCCACTCCGGAAGAAGGAGGAGAAATGAAGGCAGGAGAAGCAGGTTTCCAATCAACCAGAGACCAAAGAGTGAGGAAAAGCCAGCTGAGAGAGACTTTGCTGGTGGGTTTTGTTTTAAACAAAAAGAAAGACAAATTAGCTTTGTAATTGCTATGCAACATGCAGTGCAGATACAAAGAATCAGACAAGCTTGCTGAAACAGACATACTGTGAATGGAAAGCCAGTTATAAGTTACCCGGGCATCCTGTAAGTTCCTCCCACAAAAGCCAGTAGATATTCTAGTACATAATCAGGCGTACGTCAACATTTAATTTTTATACACACTCATTAGCAAGCCTCACAATTTCTACTGGTCTCATGAACTACTTTGGATACTTTAAATTCTTAGCATTTACAGAGAGTTTTACGTGACTGCTAGGAGAGGTTAGCTTGATTTCTTTCCTGAACTTTAAAACTCAATATATTACCCCTCTGTGTTTTTCTTTTGCTTCTTGAGTTTCACCATTCTGGCGAAAGAACTAGGCCTCTGAATTGGCGGAGTGGGAGTTAAATCGTGATTTTGTGCAGTAGGTGTCTGTCTGAGTCTGGCCGAGTGCCATTCTCCGTGACATTCTATTATAATTTCAGGGGCTGCTCTGGACTGTTCTAAGTCTGAACATCAGCGCGCTCGTCACGAAGCTGTGACAGCAGAGAACAGAGAGCTGTTGTCTCTGAGCCGACAGGCTGCTCCCCTTGCTCCCGGGAACTGAGCGAACTGGGGAGTCCCGGGAAACGCAGGGCTACTCACCGACGGTTTGGGGGCAGGAGACTTGTTCCCATCCGGGGTTTTGGTTAACCATTCATTGATGCGGCTGGAGACCCCCACCTTCAGGCCGGCCGTTTCCTGCAAAGACCCAAGCATCCGAAAACAGTCAAGAAAAAGTAAATGTGACCTAGAGAGAAACCTACAAAGCCGCTTCAAAATACCACCCAGGGTGACTTGATATGGTCATCACATGACTCCAGCCTCTTGGCCGAAAACGTGCTGGAGGCTCAGCTATGAGATGGTTCCAACTTGACAGCACACAACAACAAGGACAACAACCCAGCCCATTGGCATCGAGTCGGAACTGACTCTGCCTGACTCGGTTGGGTTTCTGAGGTTGTAAATCACTCAGAAGGTGACTGCCTAGCTTTCTCCTAAGGAGGCCCTACTGGGTTCAAACTCCTTCTGTGTTAGCGCTGCTCCCTGGGACGGGGCCACCAGAGCATGTTACTCTAGTTTGAACACACTGTTTTTATGATTTGTAGTAAAAGAACTTTAAACTTGATGTTCAAAGACCATGCAGCTGGTTTACCTTCCCTGCGTCCTGTCCACCCCAACCTCAAACCTTGACCAGTAAATTTAGGTGCTTTATTTAAAGATCCGCAGCAAAGAATGGTCCTGCCTTACACGCATTCTTGCAGAAGTTGATTTTATAGTCTTTGCAAAAGAAAGAACTGCACTTTTCTCACTCCTATTATTATTATTATTATTATTAACTAGGAGTTGCACTGACAACCCAAAGGCAGGCAGTTCGAATCCACCAGCTGTTCTGCGGGGGAAGGATGGGCAATTTCTTCTCGTGCATTTTGTTGTCTCTGTAAACTTGCTGGAGAGTTGGTTCAGTTTGGTGGCACACAACGACAAAAACAAAAAATATGAGTCCTAAAAGAAAATGAAAAGAAACTCCAAATAGTCCGCCCTCCCAATTGGAACAGAGAGCAGCTCCACACTGACCTTGGTTGGGGTCCCTGACCACACACTGACCTTGTTCGGGGTCCCTGATGCAGCAGGGGAGGAGAAGACATTCCCCTTCTCCCACATGCTCTTGATGTTACGCACGCCCTCAGCAGGCACCGGGAGGTCCGAGGCGGCTGGCTTCACAGGCCTGGCCGACTTTGTTCCCTGCAATGGATGAGTTATTATCAGGGAAGGGTGCGGATGGGCTTCTTCTGGTAAAATTACAGTCAACTTGTCTTGTCTAACATAATCATTTATAAAATATGCCTTGAAAACTACTGCAATGAAGTGGTAAACTATCATTTACTGAGAAACTTGCCTATAATTTGTCTTCATTACTGTCTAACTCTTCATTTTATATGAAGAACGGGGCACCAGGTTGGAGGAAGACTCATCAATAACCTGCGATATGTAGACGACACAACTCTGCTTGCTAAAAAGTAAAGAGAACTGGGAGCATAAGGAGGTAAGTGGCGATGGGCTTCATTCAGGATGGGTCACACAACACAAGAAAACAAAAAATCCTCACAATTTGACCAGCAGGCCGCATTATGATAAACGGAGAAAAGATTGAACTGTCGAGGATGTCATTTTACTGGGATCTACAATCCACTCTCATGGACACAGCAGTAAAGGAGTCAAATGGCACATTGTGTTGGGCAAATATAATGGGCTAAAAAGACTTCTTCAAAGTACTAAAGAGCAATGATATCAGTTTAAAGACTGAGGTACTCCTGACCTAAGCCATGGTATTTTCAATTGCTCAATACGGATATAAACGTTTGATAATGACTAAGAAAGACAGAAGACAGATTGCTGCCTTTGAGTTGTGGCGCCGATGCAGAACAATGAACATATCATGAACTGTCTGGAGAAGGAACACAACAATCTTGGAAGAAGTTCAACCAGAGTGCTCTCCACAGGGGGGAGAATGGTGAGACTTCATTTCATAGACTTTGGGCATCTTTTTAAGGGATTTCTTGGGGAAGGACATCATTCAGAAGGTCAGCGAAGGAGAGGAAGACTCTCACGCAGAGACTGCTACTGTGGACTTAAGTCCAGCAGAGATTGTGAGGGTGGGGCAATCAGACAAGGTTTTGTTGTATTTTACATGGCGTTAAGATGAGCCTGAGCCTATCCAATGACACGCAACAAGAACAACTGTAAAACGATTTGAAAAAGAGTAATAAAGCATCAGTGATATTCTAAGACTCTTGTAGCCAGTGGGCTTGACAACAGTCAGACGGGTTTCTGTGTTGGCAGAGTTCATTTCTCGTGGACAGACTGTGACCTTGGATGGCACCCACCTCAATTGCACTGGTGTACTGCTCCAGGCGGCTGTCAATCTTGGAGACGACTGCAGCTTGATGAGTTGATTTGACGCCACTGCAGAACACACATAACACTATGAGAGTCTCTCCAAATCAAATACTCTGTACTTGACCCACAATACAACCACCAACCCGATTACCTTTTCTGCACAGATTTGTTCAAAAATTCTGCTCGCTCTTCTATCTAAGGAATTGAAAGGGGAAAAAAAATATTAAGTGGGTTAATATTTTCTTTCATGTACAGAGCTTCTCAGTCCAAGTCATGATCTTCCTCAAGCCTTGTGAATTGAAAGGTTAATGGATATATAAGGAAGGGGTGATATTGGTGGCTTTGTTCTGCAAGAAAACTATACACAGAGTGGTGGATAGTGAAATTTGGGGAATGAAGGTAGGATTGGAAGAAGAAAAGTGTGTAAAGGAAAAAATCTGGAGGAAAATTCAAATGCAGGTGACTGCAATCAAAATGCCTTTCAAATTTAAAAAAAATGATTATATTTTAATGATTTTTTAAAAAAAATGCTTATGAAACTCTATGAACTTGGAGAAAAGATGAAAGTTTTGTGTTCAAGACTTTTGTTCATAGGGTCGCTATAGGTCGTCTATGACTCTATGGCACTTAACAACAACAACAACAAGAGTATAAACATAGCATATAATTTTATCAGCAAAGTTTCCCCATCCTGTTTGAACTCTCTATTTGGTTTGTACTGAGATTAAAGAACAATGACAGCTGTCAAGCTGTTGTGCATCAGAGAGGTTGAGATGTAAAGGGGGGGGAATGAGAGGTCTGCAGAGGTCCATGGATAAAACCAGTCAGATAAGTGCTGCCTGGGCAGTTCAGAAATCCTGGATGAGTTTTTGGGTGATTGTGTTGTGTTTTTTTTTTTCAGTTAGGAGCCTCTTCTTGCTCTGGCTAAATTTATATCCAACACTGTATTATTTTACTTAAATATCACTCAGATTCAGATCTTTTTAATAAGTCCATGAGTGTTGGTTGGCTCTCTGCTCTACCCGACATGATACGAGGAATACTGTCATCGGCACCTGTTTATATCACTAATACCCCAGCCCACTGCCCTTGTTCAGTTCCAACTCACAGAGAATCTCCATTGGCTTGCAGGCTGTAAGAAGCCTGTCTCTCTTTCTTCTGAGTGACTGGAGGATTTAGATTACTACCTTCCTGATTAGTAGCCCAACACCCGTGCATGACGTCATCAAAGCTCCTTATGATTGATACCAGCAAATGGTGAAAACATCTTTGCATCTGACGCACATGCTGAAGCACAGATGTGCTGGAAAGTTCTGCTGTCTGGGACAGTCACGGAATTCCCGAGTCTCGAGCCCCCTTACATTGGTATGGCTGAGTGTCCACTGTCCTCTGTCCTTGAGATATTAGGGGCTTTTTCCGGCATGGGACTCACAGGTTAGAAACTGCTATTTCTGAAAAGCTGTTGCAAACTGAAAGGGGAAAGTTCGGTGGTTCAAACGTACTAGCTGCTTCCCAGGAAGAAGGTGTGGCAGTCGGCGTCTGTGACGATGTCAGCTTTAGGAATCGGACTGTGTCCCATCAGATTGCTCTTAGTTGGAATTAATTCTCTGCCAATATTTTTTTTTCCTGTCAATATTTTTTAAGGTCTCGGAGAAACTTGCTGTACCCACAACATCAGCTGATAACACGTTTATGGATGTCAGTGAGGGCATACCATTCTTTGTCAGGAACTCGTTACAGATAGAAAAGCAAAGGCTTATACAAACTCAAACGCATTAAGTTTACGGAATGTGAAGTCTATGAAGTAAATCTCTAATTTTAAAGGTTGTTGTTGTTGTTTACCATCGAGTCAGAACTGACCCAAAGCAGATCCTTTGGTGGGTTTTCAGAGTTAATTGCACAGGAGGAGACTGCCCATTCTTCTCTCGCAGAGCAGCTGGTGGCCTCGAACGACATGCCTTCATTATTGCAGTGCATCTTCTCGCCACTAATGATAAACTCTATTCATTGCACATGAAAAGTTAAAATGTCTGAGGAGATAAATTGGTTCTTTTGGAGACCAAGAGGTGGCAGTGTTGTTCCAGTGACACTGAGGAAGACAAGCAAACTCTGCGCACAGCCCCAGAACGCTTCTGGGTGGGCCGACCGCGAGGTGGTGTCTCATGAACTGTGGACATCAGGAGGGACAGTCCTGCGTAAGGACAGTGTGCCTGGTGGAGTAGGGGGTCACGGGGATGGATTACTACAATGACTCCAGCCATGGACTCAACTTCGCCAGTGAGTGGGAGGATGGCTCCGGACTGGACAGGACTTGGTTCTGTTGTCTCTGAACCAGACAGGGAACTCTGGTGGCCGAGAGGGTAAGGAGCTGTGCGGCCAACCCAAAGGCAGGTGGTTTGAACCCCTCAGCTATTCTGATGGAGAAAGACAGGCAGCCTCCTCCTGTACGGTTTAACGCCCCAGCAAATCCCCTGGAGGGTCAGCAAGGACTTGGTTCCAACTCAGTGTCTATGAGAATGAGTGAGTGATGAGTGGGGCGGCCCAGGGCATCAAACAACAACAGTATTAGAAAATGGCAAAGAGCACTTAACTATTAAATCAGCACTTAACTAAAAACTCAAACTCATCGCCATTAGGTTGGAACTGACTCCCAGCTGACCCTCCAGTGGGTTTCAGGAGTCTATAAATTGCATGGGAGAAGGTGCTTATCTGCTGACAGAAAAAACTGGTGGTTCAAACCCATCAAGGAGGTGCCTCAGAGGACAGGCTTGGTGGTCTGCTTCCAAAAGTTCACAACTTGAAAATTCTGAGGAGCAGTGCCACCCTACAAATCTCACAGGGACCCTGAATCTGAATGGACTCATTGGCGACTATCAACCACCCACCTCTTCCTTCACTGTGTTCTACTTAGACAGATTCACTCAGAGTCAGATGCGTCGAATCTTCAGGACTCACAGAGCATATCTGTGTTTGTAATACTCAACTCTGGGCTAGAATGTCCAGGGTGTTATAAGGGTCATTAACATTAACATCAGCTAGTAGAAAGATCTTTGTGTATGGTGTGGAAAACAGTAATAAAAATATTAACATGAACTTCTTTAAAATGTATTCTCCCCATGTCATTCACTGCCAACCTTTAATGATGAGAAACCAGGGTTTCCCAAAGAAGGAAGAGAAAGAATTAGGAGAAGTTAACAGTGTGTCCTGGTTTATGATCCTCTGAGGTCAAACATCAAATCCTTTCCCTCCCATTCTGGGATGTGCACTTGGGGCCATTTATGAAGGTCACCAAGCCTGGAACAGCAACAGCTATTGGGATGCTGGTATCAGTATAGACTGGAGTTCTCACGCCTCAGCCCAATGGGGTCTTCCAAGCACATGCCGTAAGAAAGCAAGAGACTTTTTCCTGAATGCAAACCTCTATTATTATATATTAAAGCACAAAATTAAAAATCATAGCTAGTGAACTGATTCTGATTTATGTGGATCCTCTAAGACAGAGTGGAACTGCCCCGAAGGATTCCCAAGGCTGTAAATATTTATGCAGCTTGTTGATGTCTACTGTTGAGTTAATGACCCTCCAGTGGGAGGAGATGGCCCATCCTTTTCCTGTGTAGCAGCTGGATTCGAACTATGTACCTTTGGGTTGGCAGTGAAACCCAGCAAACTTCTTTGCCACCTGTTGTACTACAACTCTGACGTCTCTAACAAGACTGAAACCCCTTCAATGTTTTTCCATCTTTAGATACTCTTTCTCTAAGCCTTCGTATATCCTTGGGCATTCCTTTTCCAACATTAAAATTACTCTAGTTTTTTATTTACATTCACCTTCTTCTACACATATTCAAGTTACTGCTATAAATATTCAAATGCATGGCCTCTTCTTCCTGATTGGATAACATTCCTAGAAGAATTGTTTATAAGAGTCCAGAATGAAGATTCATGGTGAAGTGTACTTGTTGGGGGAGGGGGAGGATGGAGACCGTACATCAGTGAAAGAATTTTCCTTTCACTTTTCAAAGAGAAGAGTAAACTGGAGGAGAGGCATGGAAAGGGAGAAAAATGCAACAATGAATGAAAGGAAATCCAAAGCCTCTGTAAATGTTCATTAAAATTAATTAAAAAAGAAAGAGTTGCTTTTTTAAATGGATAGATTTGCCTTCTTTCTAGATGTTAAATGTTCCCATTCTCAGTTGCTCCAAGCAACACGGCCCTGGTAAGAGCATGGGCCAGTGTAACCTGGAGACGCGCCTCTCCAGCGCTGTTGAATACACACCGAGGCATCTAATAGTAACAGCTCCAGCTTCCCCATTTCCTTCTCCCTCCCGCCCACTGGCTGCAAGCAGAAAGAAGCTGTGAAACGACTGAGACGAAGAGGAATAAAGAAAGGACACAAAGCCTTGGATGATCAATATCACACGCAGATGCAGAGTAAGTCTTCCGTATCATAAGGCTTTCTGGGGAAAATACCTTGAGAGATGAACCTTTGGGAGTGAAACACTTGAATGGTTTCTTGTCATCGGATAAGCCGTCTTCTGGCATCTTCTGGCGTTTCTCAGCAGCCTCTGCTCGCCGCCTTTCAATCTCTTCCTTTAGCCTCCTCTTCTCTTCCTGGGGGAGAAAGGACAGATAAAGGACTTCGGTGTTGCCTCAAGCCCAAAAGAAAGACAACACAGGAGGGGATGGAGCGCTGGGTGGATCCCAGGTCAGGTGGCCTCCCTCCCTGGAGGTCTCCAGAGGTGGCCTCTGGGCTCAGGCGTCTGCTCCCTGGTTCTGCATTTTTGTGTTGCCTCCTTTCAACGGTGTCACCTCAGCTGGCACATGGCACTTGTCTGCTCGCTGCCTCTATTTCTTCTTCTGTAAAACTAAAAAACTCATTGCTGTCGAGCGGGAAGTGACTCGCAGCTGACCCACCAGTGGGCTTTCAGAGGCTGTAAATCGTGTGGGAGGAGACTGACCATCTTTTGTAAAGTGGGGATAAAACCAAAACCCGGCCAGTTGCCGCTAGTTGATTCTGACTCAGGCCAACCCTGTGAGTAGGAGAGGGCTGTGCGCAGGCTTCAGTGGCTCAGTGTTCCTAATGGGATTGCCAGGCCTTTCTTGCGAGGTGCCTCTAGGTTGACCTGAATGTCTAACTTCTTGGTTAGAGGTTGAGTGCATTCTACATCACCTAGAGATTTGGAGGATCATCAGAAACCAAAAACTCCATTGTTGTGGAGCTGTTTCTGACTCACAGCCCTACATGATGGAGGAGAACTGCCCTGTAGGTTCCCAAGGTTCTAACCTTTCTGGGATGGAAGCAGATTGACACACGTTTCTTCTACAGAGCGGACAATGAGTTTGAACTACCAACCTTTTAATTAGTTAGTAGCTGAGTGCTTGTCACTGTGCCCCTGGGGCTATGCCCTTAGTAGGGCTTCAGGGAAGATGAAATAAGACAGCACACGCAGGATGCTTAGATGAGCACTCAGTAGGATGTCATCATCATTACTGTTACATGTCAAGTCATGATGACCTTCCACCCTTCCCTTGAGTATGTGCACCTACCCACTTCCTAGGAGGGCTCAGAAGGCAAAGCGGGTGAGAAGTCACATACATCGATGGTGCTGCTTTTGCCAGATCGTACACGAGAGACTTAAATTGTTGCCCATCTACCACTACACTGCCTTGTGTGACTAGAACGAGGCCGGGTAGTGCAGTGGTTAAGCTAAGCAAAAGGCAGACTTTCAAACCCACCAGTCACTCCATGCGAGAAGGATATGGCCGTCGCTTCTGGAAAGATTCGGAAGACCTTAGCGTGGACACCCTGTGGGGCGGTTCTCGCCTGTGCTACAGGACTGCAATGAGGCCAGGTGACTCGGTGGGCTGTCTCCTGAGAGCTTGCACGGAGGGGCACCTTCTCTGTGTAGTTTCTGCAGCCTCCCAGCTGTCTGAGCCCTGACCAGATGTTCTCAAGCAGAAGTGGGCTGTCAGACCATCAGCAGATGGTGTGGAGGACGCTGTGTACTTAGGAGGCTAGAGTGCCAAGTGTCCTAGGTCTGAGCCAGGTACTAGAGGCCATGATTTCCTTCCTGCCACATGGATACCTTCTCCTTGACCGATAACAGTAACAGTCTCGGTGATAACATTAACGCTAACCACCATTCCATGAGAGCCTGGGGGTCCTCAGAGGCTGTAAACCTCATGGGAGAGATTATCCATCTTCCCCCCACTGAGCTACTGGTGGATTTGAACCACTGAGGGGCCCCACGTTTGCGTCAACTGTGCAATTCTTTACCAACTAGTTACTAGAGCCTCAGAATAAAAAAATCAGTGCTAACAGTAACAACAACTACTAGTCCTTGAGGGTCTGTTCTGTTCTGGGCACTATGTGTACAATTATCTCTGTCATGACTGAAACAATCTGGCAAAGTGGATACTATTTTATTTTTTAAAATTAAACACTATTTAATGAGGTTTTCTGCAAGAAACCTAGAACACCGATTTGTGAGGATAAACTCCCTTGGTGAGGGAGAATAAAGAACGCAGATAGCTTCTGAGCTGAGGGACGGCTCTGATTTTGGGTAAAATTTGTGAGTCCACAGCTTTCTGATCAACTTTGCGCTGCTGATAAAAAAACCCCAAAACAACAGAGATCCATGCACTTCCGTTAACTGCTGGCCTCTCCCAAGACCGGAAGCAGCTGGTAAGAGGCACAATGAGGATTCCACCCACTTTCACCCTGAAAGGAATTCCCACCAATGCCTCTCATTGGAGGGCAATGTTGGAAGGGACCTGAGCAGCATTTATTCTGAATTTCCACACCCTCAAGGATGGTAGCGGATGCATGCGATGAGAATTGTTGGTGATGTTAGGTGTCCCTGGGTGGGAGACCACTCACGGTGGCCCGATGGACAACAGCTGGAAGCTTGCCCTGGCTAGGAGGGTTTTAGAGCCATGGGCAGCACCCAGAGCAATGTCCTTCAACGTGACCCTGAAAGTACACGTTCCAAAAAGCGGCAGCCCGTCAGGAGGAAAGGCTACTCCGGGGCCGAGTGCTGCAGTCAGTGAGCACCACCAGCGTCTGAGAACCACCAGGGTCTGAGCACCAGCGTCTGAAGGGCTGCGCCGTCTCTTACCTCCTCGCGCACTTTGCGCTCCGCCTCCTCCTGCTTCTTCTTCTGCTCTTCCTCCTCCAGGACCTTCCTCCGCTCCTCCCTCTTCTTCTTCAGCTCCTCCAGCTCCTGGGCCGCCTCCTGCTGCTTCTGCTTGAGCTTCTCGAACTCCTCGCTCTCCGTCTCCCCGCGCCGACGCCGCAGCTCCTCCAGGCGCCTGCCCGCCTCCACCTGCGAGGCCGCCTCGGCCTCCTTGGCCTCTGCGCCCGGCCGGCCTCCGCTGCGGCTGTGGGGAGGGCACAGGGGTGAGGGGCACGCTCGCAGCCCCTGGGGGGGATGCCCCAAAGGAATCACAGAGGGGGCCTGGCCACCCTCCAGGTTCCCAGGCACCATCATGGACACCTAATGAGATGCTGTGCTCTGCACAGGCCCAGCCAGGTATGGGGGGCTGGGACCCCAGGCTGGGCCAGAGGTGCTGGTCTGCCTATCCCCTGGGGTTTTCCGGCCCTGAATGGAGCAAAGACGACTTATTCTGAGAAACACAGAAACCTCTTTTTGGGGACAGGCCCATGAGACTATATACTGTTTAACTGTGCAGTTATATGTTGTTGCTGTTGATTGCCTTCAAGTCGAGCATGACTCATAGTGACCCTATGACTAAAAGGCCTGAAGCCTCTCTACGACTATCAACATGTATCAAAGTTCATCGGGTTTCTGGAGGCGTGTTATTTAGGAAGTGGACCACACCTCCAAATATTATCAGCAAAAAAAGAAATTATGTAGTCCAGAAATGACAGAATCACTCCTGAAATTCAGACAGAAATGCTAATAACATGTTCTTGTATACCATCGAGTCAGAACCGATCCTCTGATGGGCTTCCAGAGGTAGTTAATAGAATGGGAGGAAACTGCACTTTCTTTTTTTTTTTTTAATTTTTTTTTTTTTTTTTCTATAATTATATTTTATTAATTTTCATAAACATTTACAGAGATTTTGGGCTTCCACTCATTCATTGTTGCACTATTCTCTCTACCCTCCTCCCAGTTTGTTCTTGTCCAAATGCCACAGTGCTTGTCAAAGCCAGTTCTGATTAATCTTCTTTGTCAGTGTATCCTTTGCCATTCCCTATCACTCCTCCCTGAGAGAGACTTCACCCTGAGTCATAAGGAAAAGGGGACGGCGTATTCTCTTAGCTACTTCCTGCTGAAAAGGGACGCTGTGGGTTGAAACTGCACTTTCTTACCCCACAGAGCAGCGGGTGGGTTTGAACTGAGTGCTTTTGGGATTGCAGTGCACTCTCTCACCGCTAGGCCACCAGAACCAGCCTATGTAAACAGACACACTTGTCTCCTTCTCTGCTCCAGACTTGGTAAGGAATTTATTAGAGAACTGTGTTTTCTCTGTCCTGTCAGCATCAACTTCTAGTTGAAATAGAAGCTGGCATAAGGTCTATGCTTAAAAAAGGAAACTATTCATATGTTGGTAAGTTGCTCCCATTAGTTTTCCTGCCCAAAGATAGAAGAATGAAGACAAGAGTCAGAAAAAGACGGTGCTCCCTGTTGCCTTTGGTGACTCTTTCTCCTTTTGAAACACCCAGTTCTTTGGATTTCCAAGAAATTCCAAAACCCTTTGCCACTGAGTTAACCCTGATTCACTGCAACTGTATGGAAGAGAGTCAAACTGCCTGATGGGATTTCTGAGGCTATAAACCTACAGAAGAGGCCTGTTCCAACTTTCTCCTGCAAAGCAGTTGGTAGGCTTGAACTGCCAGCCTTTTAGGTACCAGCCACCTTCTTAACCACTTCACCACCAGGGTTCTTCCCAACACATTACTAGCAGGGTCACTCAGAGTGGACAGTCTTCAGAAGAGTGTCCACACTATGGCAGACTAGGCAGCAGGACTGACCATCTGCTTCTGAAATCACTGGCCAGGGAAGCCTTCTGAACAGCAGCAGAATATTGTCGGATCTAGTGCTGTCAGGTGGGCCTCTCAGGTTGGAAGGCACTCAGCACAGTGCAGGATTAGTACAAGAGAAAAGACCACCTCCAGAAGATGGATTGACATGGTGACCCCAACAATGGCTTCCAGCCTAGTAGGTTATGAGGATTACCCAAGAGCTGGCAAGGTTCTGTTGAACACAGGGTTACTGAGAGTTAGCCCTGACTCAGAGACACCTAACAACAACAAAAAGTATACAGCTACGAGGAGTGAGGGAACAATACAGGAGAAGGTCTGTTAGGCTGCTGGATCCTTGAGAGAATGAATCTATGACAGTCAAGCCATTCATGATGCTTTCCAGTAAACTGATGTGACATGAACATATTAGGTTAGTGAATTAAAGCATGGATGCCAAGCCCTGATCCGCCTTCCTCAGTAACTGGAAGAGCAGATAATCCCTGTCTGTGCAAGCGGTGGAAAGCCTGACCTGCTGAGTGAGGATCTCTGAGACAATGGCCAGTGACTTCACAACACAAATATGTTGACTGGTCAGAATGCTCCCAGCTGGAGGCACAGGATATAGACGCTGATAGACCTTCCCCCCTGCACCCCTCACCACATACATTTGAAGACAGACACTGTCAACCAGTCACTCGCTCTTACCTGAATGTGTTCTCTGTGTGCTTAAGTTTGTGGGTCATGAATTCTCCATTCTGTGTCTTGACTTCTGTGAATCCCTTCTTCCGATCCAAGATGCCCTTCACTTCTTCTTTGGCTTCTCTGTCCTTTTTAATCTTCTCATCATTGACCTAACGAACAGTACACATCAGGAAGAAACGCATGGATACAGATCTTAGTTAAGGTTTAGGTTGGTATCACCAAAGACCTTGTGACTGTGGGGAAGCCAGAAAACCCACAAGCATAAAGAACCTCCAGAACAATGTCATGAGTCAAGGTGGGAGGAAATTCTTATAGCGTGAGCTGTGGCCCTTCAGCGTCTGAGCAAAACCTTGGCCACGATTTTAGGAAGCCAAGATCATTGCTGACCTCACTGGGGTCTGTCTGCAGGAGCAGTGGGTGGAGGTGTTATTGTTTAAGAATTGTGATGCTCTGAGGACTTCACAGAAGAGCAGCTGTTTGTAGTTTCCCACTGGGAAAGTATCAGCATGACTGTCATGGAAGAATGGTCCATTGTTTGGACACTTTCTTCTTTGATGGTGGGTGTATCTCTGAGAGAGAAGCAATGTGTTGAACAGGAAAGAAGAGGAAGTCAAGTTGGCCAAATCTGCCTAACCAATTCTGGCATACATCAGAGGAAGAACACACTTGTACTTTAAGCCAATGAGTAATGAAGGTCCCAAGAACGGAAGCCTCCATAAGCCTGTACTGGTGATGGGGACATGTGTGTAATCATCATCATCATTGAAGTTTCAGTAGTGAAGACCTCAAGGTTCTCCTTGACTCCATCGCCACTGAAAGTGGTTTGGGGATCCTGCGGTTATTGTCATGGTCACTGTGGGGAGGCAGAGGAGGATGGAACTAGGAGGGCAGGTGGTACTGTTGATATTTTAGGGGTTTTTCACTACCAGTCCCTTAGTGTAATTGCAAAATAAGATTTCAAAATAAATGAAATTTACATACTTTTTTTTTTATGGGAGAGACAAAAGAGTTTGAACTATTTTGCCTGTATCACCTCACTCATCCTTAACAATGAGTGTGGATTTCACCTGTCCTTTCTCAAGACAAATATTACCAAGCACAGATGTTCTAAATGCCAAAGGCACAGGATTTGTGGTCACCAGCTGCTCCATAGAAGGACGGGCAATCTCCTCTCGTGTAATTCCTGTCTCTGAAAAACCCACCAGGGGGTCAGCTGTGGGTCGGTTCTGACTCTACAGCACACACCACCACCAACAAAATGAACTAGCAGCTTTTCTGTCTTACTTGAATCTTTTTAAAAGAAAATTATAACCACCTTCTATTGAATGTGGAGGGGAGCTCCGATGGCCTAGTGGGTACAGTATTGTACTGCCCACCCAAAGGTAGGTGGTTTGAATCCACCAGGTGCTCTGAGGGAAAAAGATGAGCAATCTCTTCCAACGTGGAGTTACAGCCTCCGAAAAACACTGGAAGCACAGCTATTAGTCAGTTGTGATTCGATGGAATAATAGTGAATATAGTTAATTAATTTTTTTCAAATATGGATGTTTTCTGTGTAAAATTTTTAGTGTTCTTAATATACGTCACCATAGCCAGAAAAACAGAGCAAGAATTCAATGGCTAGAATTTACTAGTCATATGGGCAAGGACGGTGAAACTTTATCTCACATACTTTGGACATGTTGTTAGGAAGGGCCATTTCTTGGAAAGGTGGAGGGTCAGAGAAAGAGGGGAAGACCCTCAATGAAATGGACTGACACAGTGACTATAGCAGTGGGGTCAGTCAGAGATGATGAGGATGGCACAGGAGAGGGCAGGGTTGTTATAAGGTTGCTCTGATTTGTATTTGATACCACAGAAGCAGCAACAACAACAATTGGACAGAATAACACTGAAGTACTTTGGACTTCTTAGATTAGGGACAATGTTTAGGCATTCCTTGGGGCTAAAAGAAGGACACTAGTTTAAAAGGTGGCAGGCTTTCTGATGGGGCGTCTCGATGGTGTTGGAGTGTCACGTCAATCTTTCCCAGTATTAACGTTTGTGGTCCGCCACTGCCCTTACTTACCAGTCAGTCAAACACCCTGGCACCAGCTCCTGTGTGTGCCTCAGAAATGCAATGCAGAACCTTGTGCCAAACTTTTCTTTTGAAAATCAAATATCCTTTTCAGTTCATCAATTTTTCTACTGAGATGTAGGGTTTTTCTTTTCCCTTTGAAAAGTTAAATTGTTAGTCAAAGCCAGTTGGGAATATTTTGTGGATGAAATGAAAGGATGTAACAAGGAAACACACAGCAGCACACGGAGGAGGGGAAGCCGAGAAGCATCGCTTAGAGCAGTGTTTTCCAAACGTCTTTGACTGAGACCGACTGCAAGAAGGCCAACTGATGTCCCAAAGCAAGGCTTACGACCTACAGTGCCCTTTGACATTCTCTCATCTATTTCACTCTCAAAAAAGGCTGGCTGGCACCTCTGACTAATTTTGAGACCCTCTAAGTGGATGTCACTGTTCAGTGAATCATGAGTCACAGTTTGGAGAACACTGGTTTGGAGGTTACGACTTTGAGATCATCAGACCTGACGTATCAAGGAACGCTGCTCTCTGATAATTTCACAGTAATAGTTACCTCTTCTTTTTTGAAGGTAGGTTTGTCTTCTTGGGACTTTTCTCTGTTAACTTGCACTTTAATCCCTTTTTCTTCTCCCTTTTCAAAATGGTCAGGTCACTCATTTAAAAGAAGCCCTTTCTTTCTTATAAAAGTGAGAGGGGGTTCAGATCACCATGCATGTGCCAGGGGTGACCCCTCACTTGTCAGTGCTCATACTTCCTTCTGGTGCCAACGGTTCTACCCAGCGAGAGGGCATGCTCTCTTCCCAAAAACATGTTCCCCATGCACCCTGGTGTTCACGGAAGCCCATTGCGATGCGGTGTTCCCTATGGGTGGGGAGACTTCATATGTGGCTTGGTGCCCTCTGGCCATGGTGTTCTTAGTTACAAGTGTGTTCATGAACCCTTGTACAGAAGCAGAGGTGAGAGACAATTTCAGAGTCAAGCAGACTTAGTGAGAGAGAAAGAGAGAGAGAAAGAGAGAGAGAGAGAGGGAGAGAGAGGGAGAGAGAGAGAGAGAGAGAGAGAGAGAGAGGGAGATCTCTTCGCAAAGGTGGACTGCACAAATCTCTTTTCCTGTTTTTGGTGGTTAAGTGCTTTTAAGGTAGCCTTGCAGATAGAAGAAAAAAAAAATGACCAGCTTATATGTCCCTTATTATGTTCCACATTCTGTGGGCCACACAAACTTGGGTTACCCAGGTGACAAAAGAGGCGAAATGTATGATCTTATTTATCAGGCAATTATGAACCAATTCTACCCAAGAGGGGGAACTATCTGCAAGTCTCCTCTAAATCTAACATGACGACAAGCCAGTGTTTGCACATTTTTAAAAGAAGACCCAATTCCCTACCTCCACCTCTCCATTGCCTTTGCAATGAATTGACTTCCAGGAGTGCATTTTTGCCTCATTAAGATCGAATTTCTGATCATGATTTTTAATATCAGCTAAACTAACGTCAGTTAACGTTCCAACTTTTCTCCTTTTTCATTAAACGTCAAACACACAGATGAGGTGAGGGCCTTTTGTCTCATGTAGACTTAGGGACAGACGTAAGGTGTGAAAGAAGGTGCGTTCAGATGCAGGCAGAGAACGATACATCAACACAATAGCATGGCTTTGTGTGACCTTTGGGTTAATTAATTTTTTTTTGAGACTCATAGCAACCAAACCCTGAGCAATGACCCTGTCTCTTTGCCGTTTCATTTCTTATTTAGTCCATTAATTGACTGCTTCAAGCTTGCTTATTGCTATGGTCTGAAAAAAAAATGAAGAGATCGCCAAACGGTCAAGCATGTGGGGGTGTATGAATGTGGCCTCAACCCCGAATTCGCTGTGCATTCCATTTCTCACAAACGGCAGGCATCACACAGCGGGTGCACAGCGTTAACTGTACCTGTTTCTTTGGGACGGCTGGCTGAGCTTTGTCTTCTTGCGCCTTCTTCTCATTTACCCCTTTGCCTTCCACCTTTTTCTCTTGTGGTTCCTTTTTTTTCTCCTCTAGCTGCTTTTTAAGGTTTTTTTCCTGCTCTAGCCTGGCCCGCTCCTCCTCCTCGACCTGTGCCCTCCGCCTCTCCTCTGCTCTCTTCTCTTCTTCCCGCGTCCTTGCCCGCTCCTCTGCCTCCCTCTGTTCTCTCTCTCGGGCAGCTTTCTCTTCTGCCTCTAGCCTGGCTTTTTCCTCTGCTATCTTTCTGTCTTGCTCAGCCTTGAGTCTTTCTCTTTCTTCTGCCTCCAACCTTAGCCTTTCTGCTTCAGCCTTTTCTCTTTCTTCCTTTTCTATCTTTTCCTGAAGGGCAATCTCCTCTGAAGCTTGGTCCCTCCCCTCCTCGATTTCTGCATCGAGCTGCCCATTTTTCAGAGCTGTTACCACTGTTTCCTGTTGGGTATCTGTAACTTTATCCTCCACCATAACCTCTACCTGATTTTCTTCAGTGCTCCTTGGCTTCTCTTCTTCCTCGTCTTCCTTTCCCTTTTCTTCTTTCTTCTCTTCGGCGTCTCTCCAGTCGTTCTTCTGGAAGGACTTGGTGATGATCTCTGTTTCTTCTACGTCGTATCTTTCTTGGCGCCTCTCATTTTTCTCTTCGGTCTCGTTCTCTGCCGTGTTGTTTTCCACTCTGCTGCTTGGTAACGGTAACCCTGTATCTGCTATGGTCGGGTCAAACTCCTTCTGGCGCTCCAGAGCTTCCTGGAGGCGTTTCTGGCGTCTTTCCTCCCGACGAGCCAGGCGCTCCAGGAGGGCAGCTTCTTCATCATCCTCCCCTTGAGTGCTTGGGGTGCTCTTGGTCTCCTCGGCAGTCACGCTGTACAAGAGAAACAACATCAAAGACAGTTTGCTGATGAATTCGCCCAGATTCCTATATAACCTGTGCTACGTCACGGTTACAGTAGTTACTGATGGCACCATGCTCTTTTTCTCCTGGGCCATTTCAGGACATGCTGCCTGGCTTCCAATTGTTAGCTTCTAGCAATTTTTTGCCCTGGGTGTTTCTCCATCACTGGAGCCCATGCTACCCAACAGAAGTGCTGGAGCATAGAGGTTCCCTGGGAGTAACAACCTTCCCCAAGAATGAATGAAGGTTGGTGTAAAAATAGAATCCCTGAGTTTGCAAACAATTCAGGTACTCGGCTGCTAACTGAAAATCGGCAGTTTGAGTCTACTTGTAGGCACCTTGGAAGAAAAGTGTGGTGATGTACCTTAAAAATATCAACCATTGAAAACTCAACGGGCCACAGTTCTACTCTGACACACACAGAATTGTCATGAGTTGGAATTGTTCTGACAGTGACTGGTAATTAGTAGGAGTATAAATGTCTACGTTCTTTCACCTATTGGATTTGAAGACTCTGAGGTGCGTGTTCCACGTTGAATCGTAGAACTTCCTGGCAAAGGGTCAACTTCCAGATACCTAGAGGGGGAGCTTGTTCAGTGAAGTAAAGTTTATTTGGCTTTTTTCCCCCTCAACTGCTTCGTGTTTCCACGTTCCTAGCAGTGTTGTCTGGGATCACCTCACAAACTCCTTGGACTCAAGTCTTTGTTTAAGAATCAGCTCAAGCTAAGACAAAGAAAAATTGAGATAATGAGTAAATTCTTCTAAAACCATAAAACATTTTCATATGTCACCACGTCATCCAGAATCCCTGAGAAGGAGGGCTCAGGGTGCTTTGACTGGAGGGGAGTATGTTAGCCTAGCTTGGCACTTCCAATGATCAATGACACAGGCCAAAGGTCCCCGTGGTAGAGACTTGTCACCAACCACTGTAACTCATAACGCCCCTCTCTGATACGGGGAAGGAAGTAGCAGCCAATGATTGTAATGCCTGCAATACCTTCTCCTCCTTACACCTGGCGAGGTTCCTGTGATCAGTAATCACCAAAAAAATTATGTGCAGAAGGGTGTGTCCAGATCAAGACAACTAAGAAGTAGAGGGGCAATCCTTCTTTCTCCATATTTTGGTGACACCAGAGGGCTTGAATAATGTAGGAACTGACAGAATTACAGAAGAGGCAGATCACCAATTATATTAGGCTAAAAATACCCACATTTGATTGTTACGAGTGTATCTGCATTGTTGTTGTTAAGTGCCGTAGAGTCGTAGACAACCCATAGAGACCCTATGAATGAAAGTCTTGAACACAACTTTCATCTTTTCTCCAACTTCATAGAGTTTCTGGAGGCAAGCTTTTTTTTTTTTTTGGAAGTGGATGCCACTTCTGCTTCCAAGCCTGTTTTATTTGGAAGATTCACAAAACCCAAAAGCTTTTTAAAATGTATTAACGGCATCAAGCTCTTAAAACTTGGGGACTCACTGTTACATGATCCAGCATTATCCCAGTACATTGTTCAAAAGATTTCCATGAACAAAAGGTTTCTTGTTCTTCTTTTCCACAGTAGACAAAAGACAATTACATCTGATGGTTTTTTTAAGAAGCAAATCAAACCTCAAGAAAAACCATACCGTGTCGTGTCCATCAGCATACTGGCTGCTGGAGTGTGATGGGTACCCTCCGAGCCAGGGTGCTGGTCTCTACGGGCAGGAAGTAATCAGTCATGTGATACCAGCCACTGTGACTGGACTTGGAAGAACATGCCCTGCAATGTTTAGAAACTCCATCAAATGTCATGGTTCAGACCACACTTGGCCCTTTTGAAGTTCAAGTTCATTTGATGTTGGAAAAACATGTTTCATATTTAACAGCAAAAAAATGGCAGAGTCAAGGTTAGATTTTACATTTCCTTGGCCTTGGATGTTGCTGCAGGACACTGTCACCATGAGTTAGACATGGAAAGATTAAATTTCTGTGAGAACTACATGGACTTTAGATTTTAAGGGGGAAGGTCTAAATATAAAGTGTGTGGAGTACCCAGATTCATGGAATTAAAAATTCTCCTTCATTCTCATTGCTCTTGATTGTCCACCTTTCTTTCACGGAGCAGCTGGTGGACTTGAACTGCTGTTTGGTTAACAGCAAACTACCGATGGTCTAAAAGTTGAAGCCATGACCATCAAAAGTTTAAAAAGGTGCTCCAGATTCCAACATTCAAGTCAGATTAAGTTCATCTGAGTTGAGACACTAACAGATTTACATATGATTTCATAATTGGTGGAAGGTCAAATTGGGAAGTTAACTTTGAGATCATACTCTGACCCCTCTGCTACACATCTGCATTTACCAGGGACTACTTCCCAAGGGACTGGAGGCCCTGGCTGGTGCAAACCATCAATGCACTTGAAGTTAACGGAAAAGCTGGTATTTCTGAAAACTCAACCTATGGAGCAGGGGTCTATGGTTTGGACTACACTTGATGGTGACTGTTTTTGGCAAACAGAGGAAGGCTTTTATTCTCCCCCCGAACTGTGAGACTTCCTTCTTGACTTCATCATGCCTGCCACATTTTCAAGACTGCTTCTCAGAACCTGTCCGCTGTACACCATCAAATATGGGTCATGGAGTGCAGAGCCCTTTCCTTTCAGAACTTCTAAATAGACTGGATTAATTAGCCGGTCAACAGGCCCCTCCTGATACACACAGAATAAAACAAACAAAAATCCAAACCACACCAGGATTGAGACGACAGTTTCATTATATTGAATCAATCCATAGTTTAAATCCAAATGAAAAGATCTTTTGTTCTCTGTCTTCCCTCAGTCTTAAAAAAACCAAAATTAAGATCCACTGCCTTTGAATTGGAGCTGATTTACAGCAATTCTCCGTTGACTTTCTGGGGAGGTAAAGCTTTACCAGTGGAGATTGTTCATCCTTCTCTTGGGAGATTCTCTGTGGGTAGATTTGAACCACAGACCTTTTGGTTGGTAGTCTGATATGTTAAGCACTGCACCATGAGGGCTCTATACCTCAATCTCGACACATAAGATCAGTTTATACTAACTGTGTGACTTTGTTTCTGTTGCAAAAGCCTTTTCTCAAGAAACTGAACCCACTAAATGCTCTTGCCTTCTCCAATTCCATCAGGACCCAAAAGGGTGAAATATGCAGCATGGAATATATGATTATTGATAGTACCTTTGCCATGGACAATCACATCAAATGACATAATATTCTCCGCATTACTACTGCTGGGTGGCATAACTCACTTGAAGTTCATGGGGAATGTGGTACTTCTGAGCGAGCCACGGAACACAGGTCTCTTTCTGATACACTAACCATAGTGACATTCCATTGAGTTGGTAAGGCTCTAAGTTTTTAAAAGAAGAGACTGTCAATCTCCCTCCCGCATACCTGCAGGTGGATTTGAACTTCTGGACCCATAGAGACTTTTGAATAGTGGTGCTGACTTGCTATGGGATACAGCACAAGGGGTGGAAATTATTGATCAGAAATTATTGACTCAAGCTGTAGCAGAAAAAGGATGACATTTGAAATTTGTCAAGATTTACAGTCTTGGAGTGCTGTCCTAACTTGGAATAGACTCAAAGGCAAGGGCAATGGGTTTGTTTGATGTGGACACACAAATGTTACCTGTTCCTAGTAAATCTGGAAGACCAAGTTCAAGAAATAAGTCTTTAGTTTAAAACAGAGAACAATAGAGAATGAATCTAAGTCTCTCTAACCTTGCTGACCCTTGGAGTTGGCTCATCGCTGACCCTCTAGCAGGTTTTCAGGGGCAGTAAATCACATGGGACAAGACTGCCCATCTTCCTCCCTTGGGGCAGCTGGTGGATTTGAACCGCCTGCCTTGGGTTGGTTGACAGTGTAACTCCTTACCCACTAGGCCATCAGAACTCCCTGCCTGATCAGAAAACAGAACTTCTTTTGTCCATGAAAACTGATGCATACAAACTGGACCAAAACATCCAGCAACACCCGAGTCACCAGTCGGGAAGCAACAGGCAGCTGGAGGAGTCTACACAGTGCGAATCATCGTCACAAGGACTGTACCCATCAACTAGTGCACCGTGGACTAGCTGGCACTCGCTTTTTACTAAAGACCGAATGACCACAGTGGTGTGGACATCCCTCTGCACCTCAGAAACTGAGACATTCTGTTAATCAGCGGGGCAAGAGCATGACAGGTGCATGCTGAGTAGGCCGGCGGCCTTGGCAGAGAGACTGCAAAGTTCCTTAAGATATTGTGAACTTCCCTTGCTTGTTTCCTTGCGTGAAACAGACTTTTTTTTCCAAAATAGAAATAACCTCATAAATAACCAACCAACCAAGATCTAACTAGTTCTCTTGATGTAATGATATAATTAGTCATGTTTAGTAAATAAATAAAATACTAGATTTTCTTTAAGGGGGGTCTAGTGGCTTAGTGGTAAGGAATTGTGCACTCAACATAAAAAGTACGTGGTTCAAATCCACCAGCTGCTCCGTGGGACAAAGATGGGTAATCTCGTGTACGGCTCACGGCCTCTGAAAACCTGCTGGAGGGCCAGCTATGGGTAAGTTCAGACTTGATGGTACACAACAACAATAACAACAAGATGTTTTTTTCGGGGTTGGGATAGGATGGAAAGGAGTACTGGTTTACCAACGGCTGCATCAGATCAACTTTTATTCTGATTAAAAGCAACAACACCGTGCTCTGACGTAAGGCAACTCCACGCATGTCAGAGTAGTCCTGGCTACACAGGGCATTGAAGGCTGTGAACTTGCCGGAGCCCAGCACGAGACCTTTCTTCCAAAGTGCCCTTGTGTAGATTTGAACCACCAATGTTTCAGTTAAGAGCCACACATTTAACTGAGCCCACCACCCAGAGACTCCTTGCAATCTGCTTGTTCCTTAAAATGGCTAAAAATCAAACAGCTCAGATCCATTTAAAATGTTGGGGGTGGGGGGAAGTTTGAGTTGCGCTTGAAAAGGATGCTTTGCCCAACAAATCCCATCTAAAACAGAACAACTTAAAAGTCCGAGACAGTACCTGTTCTCTGAGACAGTACCTGTTCTGGGCGTTCACCTCCACCTGCTCGGTCACCTGTCCCAGGGATTCTTCCTCTTGCTTCTGCCGCAGCCTCTCCTGCCGGGCTCGGCGGCGCCTTTCTCGGGCAGCCTCTTCCTCATCATCGTCATTCCGCTGGTAGGCTATCCTGTAACACAACAAAGATACCCCCTACGTAAATCAAGGGTCTTCATTTCTTCCAGGCAGGGGGCAAATCTGAGGATTTAATGACAGGGTTCTAATACAAGGCTCATTTCTATAGACCAGATCAGACTCAATTTCAAATGTAAGTATTTGAAAAGTATTAGTCCAGTTGTTACAATGATAATCAACAATCATCAAGTAACTAAAAAGAAAAGGTCTACACAGGAGCAGATTGCCTTCGGGACAGTGGGAGAATGTATTTAGGTTGTTTTAATTAGAAGACTACTTGACTAATGTGACAGCAGGTCACATTTAGAAGCAGAAATCTAAAAGACTGAACCAAAAGTAATTAAAACAACATTAAAAATAGTAGTCATCTTTTCAGCCTGGAACCAAATTCCCCTCAAATGAGAGACTCACAAGGTAAACTGATAAAGTGAATATCACATGGCTGCCAAAAGTACAAAAAAGACGTTATTTTGGAGAAGATGCAGCCAGAGTGCTCCTTGGAGCAAAGATGACGAAACTTCATCTCACACACTGTGGGCGTGTTGTTATGAGAGGTTACTCTTTGAAGAAGGACATTATGCTTGGAAAGGTGGAGGGCTGGTGAAGGAGAGGAAGACCCGGAACCGCACGGGTTGACACAGTAACTGCAGCCACGGGTTCAAGTGTGTCAGAGATTGTGAGAACAGAGCAGGACAGGACAGGGTTCCGATACGTTGTTCATAGGATTGCTGAGTCATGCTCGACTTGACAGCGCCTAACAACAATAACATAAAATGAACAAAACCAAGATCATAGATATGTTTTCTTTCCTACTTGCTACCAAATAAAAATCAAAGGTACACAAATGCTACACAAATGCAAATGTCAATGAACACGATGGTTAACTTGCCTTCTATTGAAGGAGGAATGTATACTGAGATGCAGAGGCCAGGAGGGAGTGAAATGTTGGCTGGCCCAGGGGTGAGTCAGATGGGGGCCTGGCCAGAGGGGGACTGTTGGTGCAGAGGGCTGCATTTTACACCAGAAAGTCAAGAGTCCTTACTATAACATCACTTAGATATCTGCAAGGACAAACTCTAATATATAAATGCTTATCACTCTTCCATAACTCCAATGTAAAATAATTAAAAATCTATACAGAATAAAACATTCAAACTGTGCAATAACACTTAATAAAAAATAGTAGCTACCTTTTAAACCTGGAATCAAGTCACCTCAAATAAGAGAGAGACTCATAAGGTGAACTCATAAAGTGAATATCCCAATTTTATGAATCTAGTATGACTAGTGATGGTTTGCCCAGTCTAGATTACTCCTGTTAGATTTATAAATTAGGTAGTAATTTTCTGTTTGATTTGAGTGAAAGTCTACAGCTAATTAGTTTTCCATCTCATCATTCATACATATTTTGCTAATGTAATAAACAGCACTCTTCCCATTCTCTTCCTGTGATTCTTGTTTCCATTAGTCCTCCTAGCCGATCCTACTTTCTGAGCTTTATCTCCAGGCAAATGCTGTTTGCCCTTTTGATCGTATGGTGGCACTGAGGAGTGAGGCCCTCACTGGGATCTGGTTAACCGTATGGGTCTTTCTGTTTGGCTGAAAGTGGAGCCGCAGGAGTGAACTCTGTCTTAGGACTGAAGGAGGATGAAGAACCAGAGTGTCTCACAGAGGCTCCGTCATTCTCTACAGACCAGTGAGCCTGGACTTTACTCTTCTGAGTTCTGTTCTACATTTTCACCACCTTGTCCAGGACTTGCCACTGTGACTCCTTTTAGAGAGGTCAGTACTAATAGCTGGGCACCACTTCCTTTCTCTGGTCTCAGCATCAGAGAGACTGAGGCTCAAGAGTTCCATCTGGTCCCTGGACAAATGAAGACTCGGTAGTTTTAAGCTTCGATGTAGCACTTGCCTGCATCTCTTTCCATATTTTTACTTGAATGATATCAGAGGTAAAAATGCTTTCCACCAGCATAGTACATCATGAACAATATTAACAATTCCAAAGATTGGCTGGTTCTTTGCTACTTCAGAAAGTCAGACTTCAAAGGGGAACTCTGGTGGCCTAGTGGCAAGGAGCTGCGACTACAATCCCAGAGGCACACGGTTCGAATCCACCAGATGCTCTGCCAGGGAAGGAGGGACAATCTCCTCCTGTACCAGTCAGATCTGATTTGATGGTACACACACACAAAAATAATAATAAAATAAAAAAAAAGAAAGAAAGCAGAAAGTCAGACTTCAAAAGTATGACATCGGTGGTAAGCAATATTCCAAGCCAGTACAAATGGATTGTCCCTCCCTAGCTCTGCAAAGCTGATGGGTCTGTGTACACAAATATGGGGCGGAGGGCAGTGGGACGTAGAGAAAGAACGGCTAGATAAAAACCCCAGAGTCACTGAATCGAATCATGGTGACCCCACACACTGGATTAGAACTGTGCTTCATACAGTCTTCAATGGCTATGATTATTTGAAATATATTACCAAACTTAAGGGAGCTCTGGTGGCCTTGTGGCAAAAAGCTGCACTGCAATCTCAGAGGTATGCGGTTCAAATCCACCAGATGCTGTGCTGGAGGAGGGGCAATTTCCTCCTGTACCAGTCAGATCCGATTTGACGGTACACATTCAAAAAATAATAAAATAAAATGAATTTTTTAAAAAGAAATATATTACCAAACTTTGTCTCCAAGGTGCTGGGGGTGGACTTGAACCACCCATCTTCTGGTTAGGAACGGAGCATGTTAACCACTGACATCACTCAGAGACTCCATGATTAGATTAACTGAGAATCTCAAAAACAGCCCATAGTTGAGTCAACTCTCATTCAATGTGACCCTACAGGACAAACAGAACTGCCTCAGAGGGCCCCGAACCGTCGTCACGTGGAGTCGGCTTGCCATAGCCTTCTCCCACAGAATGGCGGGTGGGTTTGAACGCTTGACTTTTGGGTTAGTGTTTAACCAGTGTGTCATCAGGGGCTCGTTTAGGACACTATGTGGGCTGCAGTCAATATCAGGAAACAAAATATGCATGAATTGTTGAATGGAAAACAAATTTGCTCCTTAAACTTTCTCCCAAATCACAATAATAAAGAAGGAAAATCCGTTTTCTGGAACCGTGGCTTACTAGCCTGCAGCCCGTTTCCTTGCCTGCAAGCGTGCGATAACTGAAGGAGACTGCGGGACATTCTATTTTGTTATTTGGAGAGTTCAGCTGAGGAGCTGCCTGGTGACAAGACGAGGTCCATTTTAGACTTGCTGAGTGCCGGGTGACAGTGTGACAGGATTCGGATGGTCCTTTCTAATTCCATCTCATTCTCTGCTGTCAAAAGCCCTGCCCTGTGGTTTGGCGGCAGCCTTCAGATTCTTGGTCTAACTTTCCTTTGGCTTATTTCTCAGCAGACAGCTTTAACCACAGCATGGAGAACGAGTCCTTACGGACTGCTTCCCAAGCTAGTCAAACATAAAGTCTCGTTTGCTCTCCCAGCGCTCTGGAACATTCTTCTTCCGGGACAAGCATATGGTCCACAAGCTCCACAGAATCATGTCTATGATAGAAGAGCAAAGCTTACCTCCAGGCAGAATCCAACTTGATTTCCTACCACGCTGGAGAAGTTAGAGCTGTGACCCCCTTTCTCCTTCCACCAGCCCACTGCGCTTGCCGGCTGGGTGTGCCTTGCTCTGAGCTCTGACATGAGCCGGGTTTACCATCTAGGTGGTCTCATCTGACCATGACTGACATCAGTTTTTCGTCTGAGGAGTGGTCTGAACTCCCAGCATCTGCACAATCTTCTGTCGCTTCTCTCACTTGGTATAAATTCATGGACCTGTTCATCCACGCGCATGGGGAGCCCTGGCCTGGGGGCTATAGTTACTAGTGGCTGTTGAGTTGACTTTAACTCTGTGTCGGAGCAGAGCTCAGCTCCACTGGGATTCCAGGGGCCAGGCCTTTCTTTCCAGGGGCCCCTGGATAGGTTCAGACCTCCATATTTAAGTTAACCCTCCAGCATTGATTACCTCGTATCACCCAGGGGCCTCAGGACACAGCTGCCAGCACTGAACATCTAATCAGCAATTTTATTACCTTCATAAAACTGAAAACTTGGGCTCAGTGCTGCAGTCAGAATGGACTCCTAGCTGACCCTCCAGCAGGGTTTTGGAGGCTGTAAATAGCACGAGTGGACCGAAAGTGATGCTACCAAGCCAAAGGTGGGTGACTTTAATCCGTGACCCTCAGGCCTGTTTTTAATGAAACATTCTCCTAGGTCATGTAACCCTGGTATGTTCACTTGGTGTACAGAGGTAACTTGTGGTTGCTGTGAAGCTGAACACCGTGACACTGATGTGTCAAATATGATAATGGTTACCCATGGTGGACAGTGTTTGGTGGAGCTCCCCGATTAAAACAAGCTTGGAAGCAGGAGTGGCATCCACTTCTGTAATAGCTTAGCTCTGGAAACTCTATGAACTTGGTGAAAGGATGAAAGTCACACATGTGTTGAGGACTTTCATAGGGTCGCTGTGAGTTGCCTACAACTAGACAGCACTTAACAACAACAACAACAACAACAACAAGCACAGGAAGAGACTGCCTAAATTTTTTCTGGGGAGCCACAGGTAGATTTGAACCGGCAGAGACACTGCCGTTGGGATGGTAGCAAATCTCTTTGGACTTACAGAACTCCCACTAGAGGTCTTTGCTCACTTCACATGCTTTGGACATATTTTCAGGAAGGGCCAGTCCAGGAAGAAGGACATCCTGCTTGAAATAGAGAGTAACAGAAAAAGGGGGCGGGGGTTAGATCCTGCCTGAATGACTGACATCACGGCTGTCACACCGGGTGTAAGGGCAGCAGGGATGCAGGGCTGGTGCCGGAGAGGGCACGAGTTCATTCTGTTGTAGGGGGTTAACTATGGGTGCGAGCTGACGCAGCAGCTGAGCAGGAAGCAGGAAGAGCTGCCAGTGACTGCAAACTCTCTTCTTTTCTGCTGATCATAACAGTCTTTCTCCGAGTGGTTAACTGGATAATCACACGGGTCCTTACATTGAGGTGTGCAATCTAGCTATCCTGTTTTAAAGTATAGACCATATATGATCATTGTGGACACTGCTTTTGTTGATTTAGTAAAGTTGTCCTTTGATTTCTCCATAGGGTTGGTTCCAGGTTGTCCTGTGGATACCACAATCCGAGGATGCTCTATCTAGTTCCTTACCTAAAAAGGTATACTATTTGCACATAAGTATTCACATCTTCATACATACTTTAAATCAATTCTAGATCACGTGTAATATCTAATGCATGGCTTAGCCGAGATGACACATATTTTAGCAACAATATTTTAGGACACAATTCAAGCAACAACAGAATTAAAGGTGTTAGAGGAACCGTCAGGTTCAGTCCTTCCCTCCTGTTTTTCCACTTCTATGAGAGGACCAAGTTCCCTCTGTGTTGGAGAACGTTGGGGAGGAAGGGAGGGCCTCTGGTCAGGACAGATCACCTAGCTCCAGATAAATGAAAGCCTCCCAGAAGCCTTTAATACAGGGTAGAGAAAGCTCCCCTGTGTTTGGCCGTACCAGCTTGAGAAAGCTCGCCACTTGGGAAGAAGGCTGCCGTGTCTGTTAATCTGGGAGTGGTCCGCAAGAGGCTGATGTTTTCCTGATCAATCCGCATGTTCCACATCTGTAAGCCCACCCTACCCTGTCTTCCTGTTTACTTGCTTGTATATAAGTGCACTTCAGCCCCCAATAAAGCGCAGCTGGATTGACTCTCTGGACGGCTCTTGGGGTGGTGTGTCTCCGTCGTCCTTACCCCCATCAGGGTGTCACTGTTTGTTGCTGGTAAAGGGACAGCGATACCTCTGTAGCCCCTGAAGTGATCTGTGCCCCACTCTCTATCTCTCCACTTCCATGAGATGACCAATTGTAAGAGAAGGTGGTCTTGGTGAGAGGAGTGAGACTTGGAACTCCAAGCACGATCCTGGTCTCAGCTGTGCAAACCCCTGCAGACCAGACCCCAGAGGACACACATCTTCCCATGAAGGCTCACAGCTTCCACAAAGCACGGCCCTTGCCCCAGACTTTCCTTTCATCCTCGTCATGACTGGTTTTGTCAATGCCTCTGATCTTACCTGGGTCTTTGGTGGGATTAAACTTACAGAGTTCAAATCTCAGATGGGTGGGGAATGTGTTCGTCACCTCTCTGAAAGCACTATGACTCAGGCATGCTCTCATTATTCATTTCCATGGACCAAAAAACCCCAGAGATTTTCTTCCATAATATGAAACTTGATTCTCCAAACATCTTCAAACATCAGCTCTCCAAACTGCTCAAACGCTCTTAGCAAAGTCTCAGGCAATGCTGTGAACATGGAGAGCCTGGGCTACTGAAATGAGTCATATGTGCCCACCGATTTACTGCATGTTTGTCGGCTGAAGAGGTTTGTAGAAACATCCCAGGCTTCTAAAGAGGATTTTGTTTACTTGTGGTGTCTGAAACACTGTTGTTTTAGGTAGTACACAAAAGGACTGGAAAAAAATCTGGAATTTTTCCTCTTTGGATTCCTTAAAATAAAGGCATTAACATTATCATAAAGAAAAAAAAATACAAAACAACAAAAAGAAAAACAGTTCTATAGAGAACTATAAAGTTCAGATATTTTTTTAGAATTGGCTCATAGCCAAGAGTCAATTGGGTTGTTAATAATTAATAAAGCATAGAATGGAAGCAGCACTTCCAATGCCTTCAAGTTGACTGTCACTCACAAAGACCCCACGATGCTAAAGCAGAAATGTGCTACATCTGGTTTTCAATGCCGGATTTTTCAGAAGAAAATGGTCAAGTCTTCAGGGTCAACTCTAGGTGAACTTGAACTATCAACCTTGGCAGCCAAGCATTATGAACCACTTGCTTTACTGGGGGGGAGAAAGCCCTCTGATTTAGAAGAATTTTTGTTTTTTTTCATTCATTTCCTTTTTTATTTTTTAAATGAATTTTAATGAATATTTACAGTGATTTTGGATTTTCATACATTCATTGTTGCATTTTTCTCCCTGCCCACCCCTCCCCCCAGATTTTTCATTCATTTCTTTTATGTGTTTCTTTTTGTGGTAGGAAAGGTGGATTTGCTCTGGGTTCCCCTCCAGGGTTCAGCACGACATCAACCCTTCATCCGCCCTCCACCTTTCCCTGGGTAGAGTGACCCAGGAAGTGAGCTCACTCCACTGAGTCATCTACTCTCTGTCCTCCCCCCAACAAGTACACACATTTGACAACCACTCAAGTTTGCAGACCAGCCACAAAATGTGGTTCTCAAAAACACTGTATGGAAACTTCAAGAGCACTGGTATGTGGTGTGTTACATGCTGGTAGTAGTTCAGATCCACCATCTGGAAGAGGAGGAGGGGGAGGAGGAGGAGGTGGCGGAGGAGGAGGGGGATGGGAGAGGGAGGAGGAGGCAACAGCCTCTGTTTGTGAACACTTAGAGCCTGACTTAGAAACTGACGGCGGGTCACCGTGAGTCAGAAGAGACTCAGCGGCAGTGGGTCTGCTCTGGGGTCTGACTGCACACTTCAGGGCAGGTATGTGTCCCCGTACAAGTTCCCACCATCAACCCACCACATGCTTTACACAATGGTGACACCCTTTGTCACGTAAGTTTCCATGGCCACGGACCATGATGAGAGGAATGTGCCACTGAGCAGAGAAGAACCATCAGATGGTGAGCAGCAAACCTCCCACACCCGGGTGGGAAGCGGGCTCTGAGCGGTGTGTGGCTGCGGTATCCTCCAGGTAAACCCATGGGGTCTGATGGGTTCTGTGTGACGGTAGAGACCCAGGGCATAGTGGACGACCCGATTCTGACTCTGGTTGATGCGGACAAGTAGCTGATACACAGCTTAGAAGGCATTCCCCCCACCCCCCAAAAAGTTTGGCCATGCTGAATCAAAAGATTATATACTGTTTACCTTCAAAGATAAGATTACTAATACAAGTAGGAACTCAATGGCTTAATAGGTAAGGAGCTGCACTGGCAACCTAAAGATACATGGTTTGAATCCATCAGCTGCTTTGCAGAAGGAAGGGGATCTCCTTTTGTGGGATTGAGGACCTCTGAAAACTTGTTGGAGGGTCAGCTCTGATTTGATGGTACAAAATAACAACAACAACAACAACAACAACAACAACAATAGTAACTTTCATATCATGAAACCCACTGCTATTAACTGTGACTCAAGTGACCCTCCATTGTGCTTCGGAGGCTACAAATCTTCATGAAGCAGGTGGTGGATTTGAACCACTGATCTCTCAGGCAGGAGTTTGGCATGCCATGTGTGATACCACCTGGGCTCCTGAATGGTGAGTTATCACACCTATCTGATGTTACTAAGTTGCCCTCGGCAGTACAGAAGGCTAATAGTCCTGGCTGTTATGGGACTCAAGACCACCCAGAGATGGCTCAGGAGAGACATTTGGCAACCTTTTGGGGGGAAAAAAATCAGTCACTGAAAACCCTGAGAGGCAAAACTTTAACACAGGCGGAGCTGACTTGGACACCGTCAGGCAAGTGGCTACGACATGTGACCAGGAGAATCCACACTACTCCACAGCTTACAAAGTTGTTGTTGTGCACTGTCGGGTTGGAGCCAACTCATAGTTGACCCTCCAGTGAGTTTTCAGAGGCTGTCAATTGCACGGGAGGACACGGCCCCTCTTTCTTCCTTAGGGCACCTGGTGGATTAGAACTGTGGGCCTTCCTATTATTTTGAGAACACACATACAAGAAAAGGAAAGTGAGGCTCAAAGATATTAGCTGTTTGGTCCAAGGTCATATATGAAATGCTGTTATGCTGACTACTAGTGATCCTGGATTTTCATACATTAGAATAGATTAGAACCTTGTCTTATCTGCACCACAGCCTCGCTCACGCTCAAGCCCTGTTTCAGTCCTTGTTCAGTCACCATTTCAATCAATCTATTCGCTACACAGATTCATTAATTTTAAAACTGTCAAATTCACTGAGTATAGATGTTAGGGTTGAGGGTGGGAAGAATTCCATTTTCCTGAAATAAGTGCTAATGTATTTATTCTGTCACCAACAGGAAGAGATTTGCATTACCCCACCTATCTGACCACCATGTGAAATCATACACCTGGTCTGATGAAAACAGTCCACTTTTTAATTTACTTGTGTTTAGAAAGAGCGGCGTGGAAGGAGATAGTTGATGGTGGGGAGATGCAGTTCACACTTCATTTGGTTACTCAAGTTAAGTTCTGGTGGAAATGAAAAAAAAAAAAATAAAAAAAAAGAAGTGTTTAAGTAGCCAGTAAAATAATGAAACTAAAATAGCCAAACTGCTGCCTCTTTTTCCTTATTTTAGATTCATTTACTTTGACTACTGCACCCAAGTCCAGGGACTCTTGTGTTTTCATCAACATTAGCTCTTCTTCATCTCGAGTCTCAGAGTCTTTGTGTAATAAGATTGTTACATAATTAGCAAGACTCGAATATATAATTGTTATATATCAATATTTAACAAATCTAATTAGTAATTTTTGTTGTTGTGTGGCTTCCAGTTGGAACCAACTGCTAGCTGAACGTCCACCGGGTTTTCAGAGGCAACAAATCACATGGGAGGAGATTTCCATCCTTCTCCCTGGAGCCATAATTACAATTGCTCAGAAGAAGATCTGAGTTGGGCTGCTCTATGTCTGTGATGTCACCTGCCTCCTGGCCTGGCCTTCAGGCCTCCCATTGCCTCCCTGAGGGAGACACTGGAGGCAACATCATGACAGATGGAGGAAGGATTGAAGTTAATAATGATTTCATCTTACTTGGATCCACAATCAATACCCTTGGCATCGGCAGTCAAGAAATTTAAACAAAAATTACATTTGGAAAATCTGCTGGGACCTCTCTAGAGTATTAAAGAGCAACAAAGTCAGTTTAAAGACTAAGAGGCATCTGAAAGGTGGACAATGGCTAAATGACAGAGGAAGAACTGATGTCTTTGAGTTGCGGTGTTGGAGAGGAGTATTGAGTATCTCCTGGACTGTCAAGAGAACCAACAGGTCTGTCCTGGAGAGGCCCGTCAGTGAGGGGGATTGGTACAGTGACTGAAATAACGGGCTCAAATATGTCTGAGACGATGAAGATGGCACAGACAGGGCAGGGCTCGGGACCACTGTTCACAGGGTCGCTGTGACACGTAACAAGGTGTCTGTGGTTTCTATCAGGGGACAATTTGCTTTAACTTGCACTGCAAATGTGAGTGGCAAACCTATGCCCCCCCTTCCTTTAAAATAATTTTACTGTTAAAAAAAATACACAGAACAAAAATGTGCCAATTGAACATATTTTCCAGGTATAAGTCAGTGACATTGGTTGTAGGTATTATGCCAACTTTCACCAATACCGATCCATTTCCAGATTATTTCACCAGAAATGCAAGATTTCCCCCTCCCACTCACCCTCACTGATAAGCTTGGGCCTCTACACATTTTGCCCACTTCTTAGAAGTGAAATTATCATTTTTGGGGTTTTTTTATTTTATTATTTTTGTGTGTGAGTGTACCATCAAATCAGATCTGACTGGTACAGGAGGAGATTGTCCCTCCTTCCCCGGCAGAGCATCTGGTGGATTCGAACCGTGTGTCTCTGGGATTGTAGTTGCAGCTCCTTGCCACTAGGCACTTATTTTTTTTAAGGAGTGAAATATGATAAAATAATAATTGTGGCTTCTGAGTGCTATTGAGTTGATTCTGAAGGTCTCCCAGGCTGTAATCTTTACGAAGGAGTCCTGGTGGCTCAGTGGTTAAGCTGTGAGCTCTGTGGGAGGAAGACCAGGTGGTGTGTTTCCTGCAGCCTGCTTCCAGAAGGAGGGCGGCCTTAAAAATTCTGTGGGGCAGTTCAGCTCTGTCCTGTGGGGTTGCTAGGAGTTAGAATGGACCTCACTTTCTCGCAATGTGTTGTTTTGTTTGTTTTTCTTTTTAAAAATGTTTACAGGAGTAGATTTCCTGGTTTTTCTCCTTTGGAATGCCTGATGGGTTTGAACCACCAACTTTGGGATTAGCAGCCTCATACTTATTCCTTGTGCCATCAAGACTCTGTGATTGGTCACACTTGTGGCACATTTCCGGCCGTGGGGTTTCTGAGTGGCCGTGTATGATCCTGTCCTCCCCTCCAGGTGCTCCCTGGTGCTTTCCTGTCTTCATTCCCCACACGTTCTCCTCCAGTTCTCTCCTCACGTTCCCCTTTCCTCCCCCAGGTGGCATGGCCTCCTTTCTCTTTTTCTCTCCTTCCTCCTTCTCACCTTCAGGGAGTCCCTGGGTGTAAGTTAATACACTTAGCTGTTACCTGAAAGGTTGGTGGTTCAAGTCCACCCAGAATAAAGGCCTGGTTATCTACTTCCCCAAGACCACAGCCACGGATAATGTTAAGGAACACACATCTGCTGTGACACGCATGGGGCTGCCTTGACTCGGAGTGGGCTGGGGACACTAGGTCTGGGAGGGTGGCTCCTTCTGCCTGCCTGGCCCAGGGCAGGAAGTTTGCAGGGAAAAGCATATGCTGAGGACCTTCCAGATTCCTCCTCCATTCCAGGTTTTTAGTTTCACTCCGCAGCTTTCTCACAAAAGAGGAGACACTAAGTCAGCTAGCCACTCACCAGAGGCTCCAAAAACCTCAGGTGCAGGAGCAGATTGCAGGACAATCACTGAGAGGGACTCTCATGGCAGAATACTCGTCAAGAGCCATCGGATCTCACTTCCCAACTTTCAGAATGATGTTGGAGATCTCTTGTCCTCTTGGTGTGATGCGTTACATGTCTTATTACAAACCAAAATGTTGGTCGTGCAAGTCTGCAACCCACTCTTGTGGAGAAAGCTGGACAAGTTCTTCCCGTAAAGATCTCCCGCCCAGGACACCTCTTGGAGGGCTGGCACAGCAGAACTCAACTCACCGTGGTGGGCTCTGTAGATGCTTTGATCTGTGGATGCTCTGTTCGTTTGATTTTTCAATTTGTGCCACCTTCTCCACTGCCTGGCATCCACTCTGCTTACACAGAGTGAATAAGTGGAGTTTTTGTTTTGTGGAGATAACTATTCTACTTTTTAAAAAAAATCAACTATAACAAGATAAACAACCCAATTGAAAAACGCGCACAGGATATGAACAGACACTTCACCAAGGAAGACATTCAGATGGCCAACAAACACATGAAGAAATGTTCAAAATCCCTAGCTCTAAGCAAGATGCAAATCAAAACAACGATGAGATATCATCTCACCCCGGTCAGAGTAGCAAAATTTAACACAACAGCAAGCAACAAATGCTAGCGGGGTTGTGGAGAAACTGGAACCCTTATCCACTGTTGGTGGGAGTGTAAAATGGTGCAACCACTATGGAAGGCAGTATGGCGCTTTCTCAAAAAGTTGCAAATAGAAACACCATTTGACCCAGCAATTTCACTACCTGGAATATACCCCAGAGAAACCATAACCATCACCCAAGCAGATATATGCACACCCATGTTTATTGCGGCTTTGTTTACAATAGCAAGGAGCTGGAAACAACCTAAGTGCCCATCAACAAATGAATGGCTAGAGAAGCTGTGGTATAGTCACACAATGGAGTACTATGTTGCATTGAAAAACAAGGAACTCATGCAATATTATTCAAAATGGGTGACCCCGGAGTACATTATACTTAGTGAAATATCTCAGTCACAAAAGGACAAATATTGCATAGTGCCACTGTTGTAAAACAGGACTGACATAGGGGTTGGGGGAGAGACTGAGGAAGATGGGATAAATTATGTATAATGGGATGGGAGAAATACTGCATTGAAATAGATGAAAGAGAGAACTGTTTAAAAGGGATATATGATTAGGTATTATTGCCATGACAGGAGTCCAGAACAAAGGCTGCATAGCAGAGTGGACCTGGGGGAAGAGATTGTATAACAACGAAATAATTTTTCTTTTACTTTTCAAAGAGAAGAACAAACTGGAGCAGAGGGGTGGGCAGGGAGAAAAGTGCAACGATGAAAGAATGGAATTCCAAAATCTCTGTAAATTTTCATTAACATTAATTAAAAAAAAACCTTAAAAAAATCATATCTCACCAGAAATCTATTGAAGGCAAACAGATTGAGATTTCAGAGTTAAAGAGAATGAAAGCCAAAAGGAACTTAAAGAGTTCTTTGAATCTAAGTTCTACGTGTTGTGTGTGGAAATCTGGTGTCTCAGCGTGAAGTGATTCACAATTGATTACAAAATCAGGACGGGACGCCTGTCAGTAGGCTCCCACACCTGCCTCTCTCTAAAGACGCTATATGTGAGCTTCTGTAGGGAGCCTGTGGGTGAACAAAGAGCCTCAGCGAGTTAAGCTAGAGGTTGGTAAAAAGCATCCAGCTCACCCTTTGTTTATGTAAATAAAGTTTTATTGGAACATAGACATACCAGTATTATCTGTTTCGACACTTCAGTTGCAGAATAATTGTGAAGAGGGGGTGTATCCCACAGACTCAGACATACAGATTTACATGGCTCTCTAGAGGAAGTCCTGCTGGCCTAGTGGTAAAAGTTGTGCTCTCAATACTAAGACTCACAGTTCAAATCCACCAGCTGCTCTTTGGGAGAACGAGGGCCAATATCCTCGTGTGCAATTGACTGCCTCTGGAAATGCTCTGGAGGGTCTGAGTCTGAGAGGAGTTGGTCCTGACTCTATGGCTCTTACAACAATATGACTCATTACCAGACACTGGGAACAGCCACCACCACAAGCTTTCGTGCAAGTGTTCACCTGGTGTGCACCCGGTGAGCTGTGCTCGCTAGTCAGATGCAGACATTTCAGAGCGTGTAATCGTAAATTTGTTTCTCATTCTCAGGCTGGTTTCTCTCTCAGAGAATTCTTCTCACTGGTCCAGAATGCAGACATTTTAGTGAATGTAGCTATAAATTTGTTTCTCACTCTTAGACTGCTTTCTCTAGAGATGTTGCAACATTCAGAAAATCCCCATGACTACAGAGCTGGAAGGAAAAAGGTCTTCTTTGTTTAGAAGAACTAAAAAATGCTTACAGACCCAAAAGATCTTTGACTTTTGAACCTGGTCAATAATTGGAGGCTGAAGGCAAACAGAGTCAACTGGAGTTTTCCAGTTTGATATGGACTTTAGCCTGCTTCTTGAGAGAAAGTGTGTGTGTATGTGTGTGTGTGTGGTGTACATGCGTGTGCACACACATGTATGTATACCCACATCAGCCTCTTTCTTGTCTTGCACACAGTTGGCCTTGGACTGGCTCTGAGCAGAGCAGAAATTCTCTATCGTTTCTCTGCTCTGGAGAATATCTGTTTTGCTCCATCACCCTTCTTGCCTTATATTCCTTTATCATTTTCTTTTAACCCATTGGATTCAATACTCTTGGTAACAGCAGCCAGGAAATCAAAAGATAAATTGCATTGGGAAAGTCAGCTGTGAGGGATCTCTCAAGAGTACTGAAGAGCAACGACATCAGGCTACAGACTAAGATGTGCCTGATCCAGGCTATAGTCGTCACAATTACAAGCTATGCTTCGGAGAGTTGGACAGTGACTAGGGATGATAGAAAGAGAATTGATGCCTTTGAGCTGTGGTGCTGGAGAAGAGTGTTGAATATACCATGGACTGCTAGGAGAACAAACAGTTTGTCCTGGAGAAGGTGAAGCTGGAATGCTCCTTGGAGGCAAGGATTCTGAAGCTTCGTCTGACATACTTTGGGCATGTTGCAAAGAGGGACTGGTCCTTGGAGAGGGACATCATCATGCTTGAAAGGTTGGAGAGGAAGATCTTCGGTGAGATGGATCAATTCTGTAATTGGAGTGGTGGGAATGAGTGTGTTTGAGATGGTGAGATTGGGACAGGATAGAACGGCTTTTAGAGTTCTTGTACATAGGGTCGCTATGAATCGCAAGTGACTCAATGGCACATAACAACAACAACAACAACCCACTATCATAGATGCCGACTTTTAATAGCATTATAGGAATGCATATCATGTTTATTACAGCATTAATTACAATAGCAAAGAGATGGAAGCAGCTCAAGAGTCCATCAATCATTGAATTGAGAGAGACATTATGGTACATTCACACAGTGGAATATTACACAGCACTGAAAGCAACCAACTTGTAAAGTATGACACAATATGCATGAGGCTGGAAGACATTATGCTGAGTGAAATATCTCAGTCACTAAGGGGCAAGTCTGTCATACGCCCACTATAATAACAGGCTTGACACAGGGCTGTGGGGGAAAAGAATGGACAGATAATGAACCCTGCACTGGAATGGGTGACAGGAAGACAATCTGAAAGGAATAGGCAATTCAAAATTATGTGTATGACAATAAATAGCCTGGAACAGGGCAAACAGTACAGAGGGAATTGAGAGAGGAAGAGGGAGGAAAATGTGCATGCATGATGAATGAAAACCCATCCCTTTGTGAAACTTCGCTAAAATAAAAAAATCTAAAATGGAAAAATAGCTCTTCGTGTAGAACTGCCTGTAGGGTTTCCAAGGCTGCGAGTCTCTCCAGAAGCAGACTGTGTCTTCCTTCTCTCACACGGCAGCTGGCGGGTTCCAACCGCCAACCTCTCGTTTAGCAGCCAAGCACCTTCACCACTGAACTGTCGGGGCACCTCGAACCCTTACGAGAGCTAAAGGTCTCATTTCCCTGTATCATGGGGTGTCGTGTCATTATTGTGTTCAATTTCATAGTGATGTGTATTAAGTTAGTTTAGATTTAGCTATGCTAGTTTGCTCCTAGCTTAACCTCACTTTGGGATATAACAACGTCAAACATGGTGAGCGACTGTCTTTTTCTTTTTTTTAATATGTATTTATTTATCTTTAATTTGGTGTACCATCGAATTGGATCAACTGGCACAGGAGGAGTTTGCCCCTCCTTCTCCAGAGGAGCCTCTGGTGGATTCAAACTGTGCACCCTCAGGATTACAGTGCAGCTTGTTGCCACTAGGCCACCAGAACTCCCTGATTTTCTTTTTCTTAACCACTGGCCCTGTTGACCCCACGTATCCAAAAGAAGAGTTTAGGGTGTTTGCTAAAATATTGCAGAACACGGCAGTAACTCTTTCTGGTGGTTTTCAATCCAAACCTCAGCAGCCCTGACTGCAGAGCATCATTGGAGGATGGTCTGTGCTCTCTCTCTCGATCTACACCAACGAGATGTCCGGCGGGCTCTTCACGGCTCCTCACTCGACTCTCCTGAGCTCTTCACTCTGCTGACGCAGCTGGCTTGCACACAGTCTCTGCCCACCGTCTCCTGTGTATCATCCTTCAGGGGTCCCCTCAGCTCTTCTCTCTGACTCCACATATTCTCCTTGTACCCCACACCTCTGCTTGTATTGTGTTCGTCAAATATAAGGGACAACTTTCTGATTTATGTTCCTGCCATAGGCTGCTCTTCTGAGCACCAAGCCCTTTTCATCCATTGCCTACCAACCAGTTCTATATCCATGAAACTCAGTCTGCCTGAAAACTGAGCTCTGTGTCTTTCTCTCAAAACCCTTCCATTTGAAAATCATCGTCATCATCGTCATCATCATCATCAAAACTTTCTTATTGTTATATGGGAGGATTTATAGAGTAGATTAAGTCTCCCCTCAGCCCTTCATGCTTTTTTGTTTTATGACACTGACTACAATGTATCCCCACGATGTGACAGCATATTTCCCACATCCTTCTTGTTAGTCTTGTTTCCATCAGTCCTTCTATCAATCATCTCCCTTCCTAACTTCAGAGCTTTATCCCTGCACTGTGCTTTTGATCTTCTATAGTTGAACATTCTAAGACTCACTCGTGATTCTTGTATTCTAGAAGGTGCCTGATGAAAACATCAGAGACCTAGTTGCTTTACTTGATCTGGTAGGCACCCTGGAGTCTCATGCTCTCTCATCCTGATTAATTTCTGTTGGTTTCATCGTCCAAATATTTATTATTTTTAATTTTTCCTTTCCACACCCACTGTCCTTATTCAGGACTGAAAAGCTCCCACAAAGAAAACGGTAATGAGTTTCTAATTGACCTCTTGAGCTGAGCTGTCCACATCTCTAAGGCACCCTTTACACCCCAGCTAAGTGATGACTTACGCCATTCCTGCCCTTGCTCCCCCAGCGCTCCCCCTCCCCCCGTGTAACATGAACTCCATCACGTGACGTGTGGAGCTCGATGGGTCCTGGTTCTGGACTTCCTGTCTTGCCTCAACTACCCTCTGTCTTCCTCTCTCTGAATTATGAGTTCTAACAACACCAATACAGTCTCCCAACTGCCATACTCTTTCCTCCTGCCTAGAATTTCCTCCATTTGCTTATTTTATCCAGCGCTCTGAATCATTCCTTATGTCCAGTTAAACACTGCTTCTCTCCAAGCCCTCTAACTTTCCTCCTTTCTCCACTGTTCTGGTATATTTTACACACCACCACAAAAGCAATCCTTTTTATCTTATGTAATTCTTCAAGCCTCCCAAAGTTTCTTAATAGAAAGGAAAGCGGTTCTTTACGTCTTCAGTCTTCTGCCAATGAAGCTCTCTGAATTTCAAACTTTTCTTTCTCATTAAAAAAACACCCTGAGAGGATGTTAAAGAGAAATGAGTTATTCAAGATACTTGATTAATCCAGGACTCTTCAAAATGTCAAAATTTCTCCCTCATTAATATATCCACTTATTTTCTGAGGTGAATAACATATTTTTTTTAAAAAGTTCCTTGGTCACATCCTTTCCTTGCTACATACAGTGACTTCATGACTTCAGGATGTGAAATTGGCTTATTCTTAAAGCAAATTAAATAAAGAGGCATTTATTAACAAAATTAAATATCAGGGGATGAATAACTTGCAGATACACTGAGAAACATTCAAATGTAACTTCATTATTTGTAACTTTGAAATGGATATGTTGTTTTTAAACTACTTGGCAGAGTCTAGGCTCTGTACATGCAAAGAAAATAAAGTTTAAACAATACCCATGTGTCTAGAGTGGATTTTGTTTGAAAGTACAATTCTCTACTGTTGAGTTTATAACAGCTGAACCGAACCTACCAAATGCAAAGAAACCTGCTGAACTTGTTTCACAGACATTGTATTTTCTTTAAAGTTTCCATAATGTCAGGCAGAAAAAGAGCCTGGCCCTGCCTCCGAATCACCAAAGCAATCTTGAAAGGAACACTGTAGAAAGGATCACACTTCATAATGTTAAAACCTACTGTAAATCTACAGGAGTCAAAACAGTATGGCGCGAGTTTAATGGCAAACACCAAGTTCAATGGAATCGAATCATTGCCGTCATTAGGTGTTGTTGAGTTAACGCTCATACAGACTTATGCAAACAGAACAAAGCTCTGCCTGATCCTGTGCCATTGAGAGCTCAGAAATAAACCTCTCCATTTACAGCCATTTGATTTTCGACAAAGCCATCCTGTGCACGTATGAAGGGGAAAAAAAAATCTTGAGTAAATTGTGTTGGAACACCTGGGTCTCCACAAGCACAACAAAGAAGGAGCCATCTAAAAACAAAAACAAAACAAACCCCAAAACTCAAGGTGTTCATTCAAATCAGGACCTCAAATCACCCCAGGGGCTCCACGGTCAGCCAAACAATAGACCACAAGGTGAATGATAACACTGGGGAGGCATGCAGTTCTTAGAACAGTCAGCCATACAAGATCAGAAGGGCAAGGTCAGAAAGCAGGAAGGGACCGGAGAACGAATGGAAATGGGAAACACAGAAGGGGGTGGAAAGAGTGCTCTTCTCCAGTGCGGGGATTGTAATCAGAACCAGAAAGCAAAGCGCACATGAACTGTTGAACAGAAAACCAGTTTTTCTCAGGAAACTGTCACCCAAACCACAATAGAAAGTTTAAAAAAATTAACAAAGATGGAACAATGTTATTAATGTAAGAGCTAACATCGTGGGAGTTGTAGAATAAAACATAAAGGTAAAGCTTCAAAACCTTGCTTTTGACAACGGATTCTTACAGAGAGATAGAAGAAGCTCTAGGGAAAAATAATTGACTTCATCAAAATGAAAGCATTTTATGCAACAGAGGATTTTCCCAAAAAAAGTAAAGCTATAACCTACAAAAAAGGGAGAAAATATCTGGAAACTATGACAAGTATTTACTACACAAAACATATCAAGAATTCCTTTTACTCCATAAGAGAGCTCTGGTGGCAAAGTGGCAAGAAGCTGAGCTGCAATCCCAAAGGCACTTAGTTCGAGGCCACCAGCTGCTCCTCTGGAGAAGGATGGACAATCTCCACCCATGAGATTAACTGTCTCTGAAAACCTGCTGGAGGGTCAGCTATGGGTTGGTTCAGACTTCACGGTACAGTACACAACAACAACAACAACACTCAGTAAAAAACGACCACTCAATCAAAAAATGGGCAAAAGACTTGAATAGACATCTCTCCAAAGGAGCTATGCAAACGGAAAATAAGCAAATGACAGGATGTTCAAGGTTGTTAGTCATTAAACACCCTTCCTCCCTCCCCCCAAAACAGAATCAAAAGTTTAAGAAATAAACCAAGTCATAGCAGCCCTGAGGCAGGACAGGGTGGAAGTGGCCACAGAATCCCAAGGCTATGATCTTTGCAGAGAACACTGCACATCTCTCTTCTCCAGGGGCCTGGTGGCTTCAAACTGCTCCCTTTGAAACTTTGAAGGCTGAGTGCTTTAACTACTGTGACACCAGGGTTCCTCTTATAGGTCATTAGGGAAATGAAAAGCAAAACCTCAACGAGCTACCATCTCAGACTCACCAGAACAGCTCGGTATTGGCTCTGATCAGAAAAATGGAAACTGAGGGTTGCTATGAGTCATGCTCGACTCAAAGACAATCAACAACAACAAAAACAACAATAACAACAACAGGTGTTGGTGAGGATGTGGAGAAACTGAAAACCTTATGCATTGCCAGTGGGATGTAAAATGGTACAGTTGCATGGAAAATAATTTGGCTGTTCCTCTACCAATTAAACATAGCCTGGTCATATGACTCAGCTATTCCACTGCTCAGAGTACCCAAAAGATTTGAAAGTAGGAACTCAAACAGATGCTTGTATGCAAATGTCCAGTGTCACATCACTCCCGACTGCCAAAAAGGTAGAAAAAAAGCCAAGTGTCCATTAGTAGATGATCTCTGTTTTGTTATGTGCCATTGAGTCAACTACGACTCATAGCAACCCTTTGAACGGCAGCTCTGAACCTAGTCCTATCCTGAGCCAACATCACCATCTCTGATACACCTCATCCCATTCCCAAAGTCACTGTATCAATGCATCACATCCAGGGTCTTCCGCTCCTGTGCTGACCCTTCACCCTTCCAAGCATGACGTCCCTCTCCAAGAACCAGCCCCTCCTGACAACATGCCCAAAGTATGTGAGACGGAGTTTCAAAATCCTTGCCTCCAAGGAGCCACCTGGTTCCACCATTTCACTCTCTCCAGAACAGACCTAATTGTTTTCTTGGCAGTCCACAGTATGTTCATTAAGCTTTTCCAGCCCTATAACTCAAATGCATCAATTCTTCCTCTATCATTCTTAGTTATTGTCCAGGTCTCAGATACATAGCAAGCAAATGAGAAGATTGTGGCTTGGATTAGGTACACTGCACCTTAGTCTTTAGACTGTCTTCATTGCTCTTTAGCACTCTGTTGTGTTATTAGGTGCCATCAAATCAGCCCCAATTCAGGGTGAACCTATGCACAACAGAATGGGACCCTGCTTGGCCCTGTGCTATCCTCACAGTCTCTGCTGTCCTTAAGCCAGTCTCTGTCAATCCATCTCTTTGAAGGTTTTTCTCACCTTGATTGACCTTCTACTTTCCCAGATGAATGGAAACACAAAATGCAGTTCATACACCTCATAGAACACTACTCAACCAAAAAGGAATGAAGTCTTGGTACATGCTGTACCATGGGTGAACCATGAGAACAACACACTATATGGAATAAGTTAGAAACTAAAGTACACATCCTGTCTGATCCCCCTTCCATGAAACAGGAACAGGCAAAGGTACCGAGGTACAGTTTATCAGTGGTTACCAGAGGCTGGGGAACTGGAGTTATGGCTGAAAGGGTACCTTCTGTCAACCTCAACGCAGTGCTCCTATCAGAACCTTAGCCTATCCCGTGCCATCCTCATGCCCCCACCATGCTCAAGTCCATTGCTTGGGCTTCGACTTGAGATGATGTACAAGTTTTGGAAATGGATGTTGACAACAGTTGCACAAGGGACCTGTGGTATAGCGGGGTAGCTGCTAGCCGAAAGGTCAGTGGTTTGGACTTACTCTCTCTCAGGAGACAGATGAGGACATTTGCTCCTATAAACGTCCCCAAAACCTGATGGGCAGTTCTGCTCTGTCCTGTATGGTCGCAGTTGATTTGATATCAGTAGAATGGGTGCCCTGCATGACAAAAGTCAGTACTGTGCCTGAATTATACCGTTTAGAGGGGTTAAAATGGGAAAATTCTCATGTTATGTATATATTTTACCATAATAATAACAGTCATAACAAAGCCTGGTCTTTCTAGGATCTGGACTGTACAGGGAAGGATACACACATTCAGGGCAGAGCTTCTCATCTTTATTCATCTGACTCACCTGGGGGAGCATCTACAAATCTCCACCCTGAGCCACAATCAGTTAGATGGAGATTGCTGGGGCCTATCAACCAGGCATTGGAACTTGCCCACGCTCCCCCATGACCCCTTGCAGTCAGGTTGAGAAACGCAGATGGAGTGAACCACTGAGCCACCGTCTGAAGTAGGTGCAGTCACTTCACACACGATGCCGCCAGGACCCCATCTGTTTAATACCCTGACTGGCACATCCCTTGCTTCCTCGAGACCACCTTGAATGTCACCTTGATCCCTTGATGGTAGCCTTAGGGTCTGATGGGATGTAACCTCCATTTAACGATGAAAACAGCATCTCACGGCAAAGTCCCATCTTTCCCCTTCACGAGTAAGCTGGTTTCTAGTGAGATTCAAAAAGCCAGCTCGGGATCTGGGAGGAAACCACTCCTACCGTTTGTTTTAGGGAATCCAAACCATAAAAGAGAAACAAACAGGTCAGGGGCCAGCCGAGCCAGCGAGCTACCTGCCAAACCACGCTTCTCCTCCATCAGGAAAAATATCACCCTTACCTCACCAGCCCAGCTGCTGCCCATTCCCTTATTAAGGCACTGACGGGCCAGAGGCGGGAGGCTGGGGACCCAGGAATGGCTTTCATACCACGTGCACTTCATCCCAGAAGAGAAGGGGGCCCAGGCACAGAGGGAGGGACTGGATAATGGCGGGGGAATCCATTCTGCGTAGATCACAATTACAGTTTTGGAATAAAAAAAACAAAAAAAAAAATTAGAAAGGCCAAACTCCAAAAGCACAATCCTATTTATTTATTTATTTATTTATTTTTTAGGAAGGGTGTCTTTGAAACTTCAAGTGCAGCCTGGGAACCTTTAAAATAAATGCTTCCAGGGAGCTGAATGGAGGACTGGTCTTGGTCTTCAGGTTGGGCAAGGCTTGGGGGTGGTTTTGTCCAGGTTAAGGGGCATCCACCAGAATCTCCAGGTGCTGTTTCTTCTTTTTCTTTACTAAAACCTGGAGCAAAACAGAAATTTGGTCCCTCTCTCTCTCCTGTCTCTTGTCTGTCTGCAGAGCCACATTCTCTGTGCTAAGGCCCTAGTCCTGGCTTGCCACATTCCTCTTCTGACAACACACCCACCACTCAAACTGGCTGGTGGAACTCATTTCCAGGTTGAAATGAGATGTTTTCTGGTTACAATCGTTCCTGTAGGTCAGCCCTTTTGTTTTGGGGCCAGAGCCAAGCCAGGAACTCCAATCCAGTGATGCAGTAGCAGGTTACAAGTGGAATTCCTTCGAGATTATCCTGGACACCTTCACCATGGATGTGGCTGTGAGAAAAGCCCCGAGGCCGGCGTGACATCACTGCTCCTTCAGTGTCATCAGTGGAAGAAAAGAGTCAGGGAGCCTGGGGTCTGAGATTCACAGCCAGGACCACACTGGATCTTTGGGGTTCTACGGCTGACACTCTCTTCCTGGTTCCCTGAAACCATCCCATTGTGGGGTTCAGCTCAGACAAGGAAGGGGCTCTGAAGCTGGTGTGAGAAGTCAGCTCCCCAAACCTGTTGCCTTTAGCTGATTTGCCTGACGGCGCCCCTTCATGTATCAGGTAGACCTGGACTCCATGGGGTATCAGAGATTGATCTTTACAAATGGATTCCAGGCTTTTCTTCCGCAGTGTCTATGATCAGTAATTAGGTTGAATGGCCAATTTCTAGGTTAGTCTCCAAGCATGTAACTGTTTGTGCTACTCAGGGTCTCCCAAGTCTCCTCCACCCTGCCCTCAATGAAAAACAAAAACCCCACAGCTATTAAGTAGATTCCATGGTCTTTGCAATCACTTGTTATGCATCAAAGAGCTGGACAATGACTAGGGATGAAAGAAGGAGAACTGATGCCTTTGAGCTGTTATGTTGGAGAAGAGTATTGAGTGTACCATGGACTGCTAAGAGAACAAACAGGTTCATCTTAGAGAGGGTGAGACCAGGCTGCTCCTTGGAGGCAAGGATTCTGAAGCTTTGTCTGACATACTTTGGACATGTTGCAAGGTGGGACCAATCCTTGAAGAGGGATGTCATGCTTGGGAGGGTGGAGGGACAGCACAAGTGAGGAAGACCCTCAATGAGATGGGTTAACTCAGTGACTGGGGTAATGGGGGTAGGGGTGTCAGAGACAATGAGATTGGCACAGCATAGTTATACACAGGGCCTCTATGAGTTGCAGACAACTTGACCGCACATAACAACAACAACAACAACAACAAAAACAACAACCAGTGTTAATTTTAACCTACAGAGTTAAAGTATTGAAGAGAAAGGATGTCAGTTTAGAGACTAAGGTGCACCTGGCCCACACCACAGTATTTTCAATTGTTCAGTGCATATGAAAGTTGGACAGCAAATAAGGAAGAGCGAGAAAGAATCAATGCCTCTGAATTGTGTTGTTGGGGAAGAGTATTGGATATCCAGTGGACTACCAAAAGAACAAAGTCAGTCTCCGAGGAGGTGCAAGCAGGGTCCTCTTTGGAGAGAAGGATGGTGAAACATTGTCTCGGATACGTTGGCCATGTTTTCGGGAGGGGCCCATCCTTGGAGACACATCATGCTGGGAGAGGTGGAGGGTCAGAGAAACAGGAGGATGATCCTCAAGGGATGAACTGAACCTGACCTGGTGGCTGGAACAATGGGGGTGAACAGGGAACAAACACTGTGAGGACGGGGCGGGACAGGGCGGGGTTGCAATCTGTTGTTCACAGTACGTCTCTGAGTTGGAGTCGGCTCAATAGCACCTACAGCTCTGGTAACCTAGTGGTAAGGAGCTGGGCTGTCAGCCCGGAGGCACGCGGTTCAAACCCACTAGGCGCTCTGTGGAGGGAAGGTGGGCAAACTCCTATGCCGTTTACTGCCTCTGAAAACCCACTGGAGGGTCAGCTAAGGGTCAGTTCTGGCTTGACGGTGTCCACCACCACCACCACCACCTAACAACAACAGGATAGAGTAGAGGTGCCCCATTGTTTCCAAGGCTGTCAACATTTCCAGGCGTAGGCTGCCACACTTTCTCCCTTAGAGCTCTTGATGGGTTACAAACTGCCAACCTTTTGATTAGTGGCTGAGTGCTCTAACTACTGAGCCAGCTGGGCTCTTTATATGTTCCCAAAGGGGCTTCTAAACAAAGACTGCTTAGGACCCCTAGGAGAGTGGGGGGCTCCCTTAGGAGCCAATCACAGCCCTGGCATTGGGCTGGTTAGTAATTGATAAGTCTGCTGCGTTTCACTCCTTGCCGCAAGTGTAGGTTCAGCAGGTCGGTAGAGGGCAAGGTTCCGACCTATTGTTCACAGGGTCACTATGAGTTGTAGTCAACTCAACCGCAAATAACAAGAACAAAGCTGAAAGCCAAATACAATAGCAGCTGCCTAGTTTAACAAAAAACCAACAACCAAAATCCCCGGTAATACTGGTGATTTAAAAGAAAGGGGAGGAGGTATACCAGACCAGGTACCCTTGACTTGGGACGAGTGGGTCGGGCATGCCCACTGTTTGGAGGGATGGAGGTACCCACTTCATGGCATGGCCCCATTTGTGTTTATTAGGACCCTGGCATGATCCAGGGCTCCTGGCAGATACAGCAACACTGCTTCTTACAACCATGAACAGACGTGACCACTACGATTTTACAGGCTGGATGGACAAGCCCAGCCCAGAGGAATCAAATCACCCGAGACTGCACAAGTGGGATTTTAACTACCATTGACTCCATCCAAAGGCTTCTATTCACCTATAGGTGAGCATCTAATGCTTCCTGACACCGAGAGTCAACATTTAGAAGTTGAGATGTAGTTGTTGTTAGGTGTCATTGAGTTGAATATGACCCATAGTGACCCTATGAATAACAGATCTGAACCCTGTCCTATCCTGTATCATTGTCTGACTTCCTGACACACTAGGGTCCATTGCAGCAGTCACTGTGTCAATTCACCTGATCGAGGGTCTTCCTCTCCTTCGCTGACCCTCTGCCTTTCTGAGCATCATGTCATATGGGCGATGAGATATGTTGTTGTTATGTGTTGTCGAGGCACTTGAGCCTCACAGCGACCCTATGTACAAGAGCCCTACACCCTGCTCTATCCTGTGCCAACCTCACCATCTCCGACACACCTACTCCCACTACCCCAATCACGAAATCACTCCATCTCATCGAGGGTTTTCCTTTCCTACACTTTATGTTGTTGTTGTTAAGTGTCGTCGAGTCGCAGGTGACTCATAGCGACCCTATGAAGGAGAGTCCTCGATGCCTGGGTGCCTTTCATCCTCTCTCCAGATTCACAGGGTTTCCGGAGGCAAGCTATTACGGAAGTGGATGCCACTCCTCCTTCCACACTTGTTTTAATTGGGGAGCTCGACCCCACTCTCAGTCCGCATTGGGTAGCCAACCATTAATACATTTGACACATCCATGTCACAGTGTTCAGCCTCACAGCAACCACAAGTGACCGCTGGACGGCAACTTATACACCAGGGCTATATGACCTAGAGGAATGTCTGAACAAAAACAAAGGGCCCAAGAGCCCTTTTGGGCTTGAAGCCGCTGCTGCCTTCAACCCAAGGCCAAGCGTGACTTCCCTGGCTCTTGGAGGAAGAGTCGCCTTTCTCCAGAGACCGCCACAACACAACTACACAACACAACTCTCACATACACAGCATCATGCTCTCTGGCCAAAGGATCACAGCCACCCCGGGTGGGGCAAACCTGGGCGATTGTGGCCGTCTGTCTCCTCCCTCCTCTTCTCCTTTTGGGCTTGAAGGCGCTGCCGCCTTCAACCCAAGGCCAAGCGTGGCTTCCCTGGCTCCTGGAGGCAGGGTCGCCTCTCTCCAGAGACCGCCACCACACAACCACCGCATATACGCTTTATAGAGGAGTTAATTATTTGAAGAGTTTCTTCTGATCAGCATAGGGAAGAGATATGGTGTGAACAACACTGACGTTAGAGGCATGTCTCTACCTGGATGACACTCTCGTTACCTTTGCAAGGCCGCTGAAGCAGTATTGAAGGCGCACAGGGAGCTTAGGGCCTTACTTATTGGGCTGCTAATGGAATAGTCAGCAGTTCAAATCCACCAGCCCCTCTGCAGGGCACAGATGAGAAGTCTGCTTCCATAAAGATTTAATCTCTGAAACCCAAAGGGGGTGTTGCTGGGAGTTGGAACCACCTTGATGGTGGATTTGGACCTGGACTTTAGAAGTAGTAGAATTTGTTCAAATTCGTATTTGAATTTTGTAAATAAACTACTAGAAAAAGAAAAAAAAAGTAGTAAGGGGCACTGGTTTGGTGTCAGACTACTCAACTTTCACTTGGAAAACTCAAGTCCAGTTCCTGGTCAGTGTGCCCCATGACCGCTCCCAGTTGTCTATCAATGGAATTTGCGTGTTGCTAGGAAGCTGAGCAGATGTTAGCAGAGTTTCCAGACTGGGGCGGACTAGGGAGAAGGGCCTGGTGACCTACTTCCAGAGGCGGGGAAGTGAAAGCCCTGAGGGTCACAACCCATGATGGGCACGAAGAAGCGTCGGGCTTTGTCTGCCTTGGTCATGGGTCATCATGAGGGGTTGGGGGGGTGAGTGTAACTGTTGTTTACTGTTGAGTTGGAACCCACTTGTAGCTGACCCTCCAGCAGGTTTTCAGAGGCAGTTTAATTGCACAGGAGGAGACCGTCCGTCTTTCTCCAGTGGAACAGGTGGTGGATTTGAACCGTGTGCCTTAGGGATTGCAGTGCAACTCCTGACCACCAGACCACAAGAGCTCGGGGTGTGGTGTGTGATTAGTAGCATCTAACAATAACAACAGCAAAGCAGTGGTTAGACTCTTGGCTGTTAATTAAAGGTAAAAAAGGCATGAAAAAATAAAAGACCCTCGGAGGTCACTCTCTTCATCCCTCTTGGCCTTGCCCTTGATTGTTCATCCTGCAGGATCTGGTTGAATAACACAATTCCTGCCATCTTCTCCCACTCAAAAGACTAGAGGCTGACACTGGGAGTTACTCACAGGGAATAACATTCTTCAAGGATCAGGCTGCAGCAAGCAGGGGAGACCCCAGGCCTGCCCGGACCTTGCCTGGACACTCAGCCAGGGAGGAGGTGGGTAAGTGAGTCACCCTCGCTGACCTCATTATCTTCATCTATCAGATGGATGTGATTGTAAGGAACTCATCGTGGGGAAGAAATGAACCAAATGAACTTGACTCGCCGAGTGCTTGGCACAGAGTCAGTACGGTTTGATTGATAAGCACCTCTGGCATTGCAGCTATTATTAGTACTGCCCTAGTCATCAAGATGTATAGGAAATAGGTTCTGTGGTTCCAAGAATGAAGGGAAAATACGGACAGAAGGATTGTTCTAATTCACAGGTCTCAGACGATATGTATTGTCACAAGAGAAGTCTGAGAAATGCAGAGTGAAGGCAGAGACACGTTCTCTCCCATTTGTATGCTTTTCTTTCCTCGTAATTACCTTTTCTTCTCTCACCGTTTGGAGGCTGTGGTGGATGGAGGGAGAAGAGAGTAGTGAGAACGATTCTATCTCATTCTCTGTTTGCCTGTCTCTCAGTCTATGCCAATTCTTATTAAAACAAACACAAGGATTTATGACCAGACAGCTGGCCCTTCCCAGTCAGGAAATGCAGGGTCCCTCACGGGGTTGGAGCACAGAGGGGATTGAGGGGAGGGTGCAGGCCCAAGAAAGGTGAACTCTGCTGTACATGGGGTCTGAGTTGGGGTCCTCTTGACAGCACCTAATCCCCACCAACAACCAGTGACCTAAGATAATCCACTTCTCTAGTCCTTAGAGCTGGCTAAATGCTGAATCTTATAGACTGACTGGGTTGGCTTTGGGGGTGGTCATCTCACGGCCTCAACTCCCAAGCTGGCATTTTAAATATGCTCAACATTTATGAAAGGAGCTCTCGTGACCTAGTGATAAGAACCTGTGCTGAAATCCTAAAGGCACATAGTTCAAATCCACTAGCTACTCCGAAGGAGAAGGACTGGCAATCATAACATTAGGAAAAAAGCCAATAAATGACGGAAGTGCTTCACAGAATACAGAGTAACAGAGATCAATTTTTCGAAACTATGCTTTACACTTGAATCACTGACACACTGACATACTTGAATCTTGCATGAAAGTATATAAAGTTCTTTAAAAAGGATTTTTCTTTTTGAACAATATACCTGATGAAGAATGCATGAAGGCATCTAAGAAATTAGTGCCTGCTTCTTATCTCCATGGCTTACATGCAAACCTTAATGAGAAGCATGACGATTTCCATTCTTACTTGAGAACTAGGTTTATGGATTCAGGAAAGAGGAACTTTATTCGTGAGGCACGGATGGGATGATTCCATAACAGAAGACAAAATACAACATGAATTTCCCAGTGTTGACATTGCTCTACACGTATTTCTGACTTTAACAATCACAATCTGCACAAAAGAACCTTCACTTTTTACCTCATGAGGGCCAGACATCTTCAGTGTACACTAGTAGTTCTAGAAATACTCTGGTATCCTTATTCTGCATGGGAGTAGATACCATTCAGCAGCTTAACTGTGATGAAATCATTAAAGGATTGGTAAGAGCAAAGAACAGAAAGAAATGTTTTTAATTAGATCATGTTAGAGATGAAAGCTCTCTATTGCAGTAATATGTTGTAATATTTTTTGATTATTAAATCTTTCTGACATCTTTTCACTTGTTCATTTGTTATGAAACAAATTTATTACGAAACAAGCAATAAAATCGAAGCATGAGCCACTTTAAACAGAACTGGTGAAAGTCAGTGCTTCATGGTGGGAAACCAGCAGAATTTGACACTGATGGTTGGAACAACAGAACAACAACAGTACATGAATAGACTCGGCAGGAAGTGGGAGGGCCTGCCCCCCACATTCTCGAGTGTTCTAGAAGTATTTATGGAGAGGGCCACCCAAAGGCAGGCAAAGGCAAGAATCATCACACTGATAATTACAGTGATTTACACAAGGAATTCGGGTAGAGTAGTGGGGTAAGTATTGAGCTGCTAGTCAAAACGTCACCAGTTCAAAGCCACCCCCTGCTGCAAGGGGAACAATAGGCACTCTGATCCCATTAAGCTTGACCTTGGAAACCTGATGGTTGATTCTACACTGGCCTCTAAGGCTGCCTTAATGGCACTGAGTGCATTTTGGTGATTTACAGGTGGAGTCCTGGTAGATCCATGTTTAAGTGTTTCACTGCTAGCTAAAAGATCTAAGGTTCAAACCTTCCAGCTGCCTCTCGGGAGACAGACAAGGCCGTCTGCTTCCAGAAAGACAGGTGGTGATTGTGCACGAGACGTACGGGTCAGGAATCGAACTCTGTTTTCCTCACACCAGTGAGCCACCAGTGTCCGCTGCTCGAGGTCACACATTTAGAAATGAGAAAGACCTTAGCACAAATGTGGGAGCCAGGACATCCGGCTGCATTTCCGCAGCCACAAAGAATGTGTCTTTTTCTCCCTGTGATGGGTTGGTTGATAGACGTGTCCCGAGACCCTCTCTCCCAGCCAGCTGGCTGCTTCTGATCAGAACTGCTCCCTCTGAGATGTGGAAATGAGCACCGGGTTCCTCCTTAAATTCATCCCTTCTGCTTCAAGGGCTCAGGGATTGAAGCCCCTCTGGGATCAACTTCCTCATCAACAAATCGAGCACACACAGTCTTTTTCAATTCAATCCCCGTCCTGAGCAATATTGCACAGATTTATTAAATAGCCGTGGGAATCATCCACACAGAGGCCACGATTGTTCCAAAGCCAGTTTAAAGAGAAGTTAAAACAATTTATGTAAAGGCTGTAAAAGTTTTCTGGAAGCTAAAAAGCATGGAAATTGAGTGGATTCTGACTCACAGACTCTCTGTAAGACAGAGCCGAACTGCCCCCGGGGTGTCCACGGCTGTAAATCTTTACACAAGTGGACGGCCGGACGACCGCCCCATCTTTCTCTCACAGGACGACCGCCCCCTCTTTCTCTCACAGAGAAGCTGGTGTGTTAGCAGTCCTGAGCCGGTTCTGTTGTTCTGTCGCCTCAGCTCCTCCCCTTGAAGCCATCCAGGGTCGCTGTCAGCTGTGGCCTCTGGTGGGGGCGGGAGGGGGCTGATCTGTGTAAAGTGTGTTTCCACTCTTTAAAGCGCAAAAGTGACAAGTTTGCACCCTTCTTTTCTGCGGTGAAAAAAAAATCATCTTTATTTTCTTTTAAAACTGTTCTTTTCCCTCTGGTATAAAAACTAAGGAGCCTGGAGAGGCAGTGATTTGAATCTGCCAACTGTTCCATGGGAGAAATAAGGCCAATCACCTTCTGTGCATATTATAGCCTCTGGAAACCCAATGGAATGTCAACTAGAGTTGGTTCTGACTCAGTGCTACATAACAACAACAACAACAACTAACCAAGATGCAGTTAAAGTCGATGTTTAAATTCCTTGTGAGCCAATCTTGGCTGCCTGATTCCATAAAGACTCCAGACTAAGAAACCCTGTGGTCAGTTCTCTGTCACTGGGGGTTGATATGAGATGGAAATGTACTTGATGGCAGTTAACAACAACAACAACAACAACAACAACAACAGCAACAACATCACTAGCACGCAAAGTGAAAAGTAATTTGGAGACTTGAGCTCAAGAAAAGGAAAGCGGTTATTTCTGGGAGTTCATAGCTGGTACAGATGGCTAACATACTTGATTGCTAACTGCGTTTGCAGGTTTGTTTACCAAGGGGTGCCTTACAAGAAAAGAAAAAAAGGCACTGAAAATCCTCTGAAGCTGTTCTACCCCGCCACACGCACAAGACGGGCATGAGTCAGGGCTGACTCAGTGGCATCTGATAGACTTTCTGCGTAATGATAAGAAATTAGTCACAGGACAGTAAAGATACTGAGAGATTGAACAGAAGCCAGAGGACAGCCATGGGAGACCTGTGCTGGGGATGGGACAGTCCAATGCAGAAATTCAACAGGGCCTGGAAGGAGCTTCTAATCAACGTCGACCTGTGAGGTTAGGTTTAGAAGCAAGGGGAGCAGGAAGAGTGAACAATCAATGAGAAAAGTACTACATTTTATGTAGGAGTTGATTGTTTCAAACCTTTAATCAAATCATCTCCTTGGCTATCCAGTCTTGACCTAGTGGTAAAAAGCTATGCTGTAACCCCAAAGGCCCATGGTTCGAATCCACCAGCTGCTCCTTTGGAGAAGAATGGGTGGTCTCTTTCCATGTAATTTACTGCCTCTGGAAACTGCTTAGAGGGTCAGCTATGGGTTGGTTCTAACTCGATGGCAAACAACAATTCAGGTTTACTCCCTACGAGTTGAGTTTAATAAGAAGTGATCCTTAACAATGGAATGTTTACTACTCAATGGGCCAAGCAGCTGATACTGGGTGAAGCACGCCCCTCTCAAAGCGCACCATGATTTATAGCCCAGCCACCACGTCACTGCCTCCTTCTGTAACCCAGGAAGCTACTTAGAGGCAGAGAGGACCCGTCTGACTTTTTCCAAGTGCAGTTATCAAATGATAGCACACGTGGCCCTGTGACTTACATCTGGGAAGCGGAACAATGGTGTGTGCCCAATCAGAGGGCATCTTTCCTCAACTCCATCAAAAACATGCTTTGTCCTTTCAAGCTTCTCCTCTGATGTTAAACGTTAGAAAAAAATGAAACTGTGTAAGAATGTTCTTGTTGTTATGTGCTGTTCTAGTTGGATCTGACTCAAAGCAGACCCTTCTGTGGGTTTTCAAAGGCTGTAGTCACATGGGACGTGACCATCTTTCTCCCTTGGACCTGCTGGTGGATTCGAACCATGCTCCTTTGCAGTACTACTACAGCGCTCCCTGTTCAAGAATAGTGTGCACTTGTTTTGTACTCATTGAACTCTAGCACGTGTCAGTGCCCTTTGTATAGTGATGTCCTCCACTCCACTGACTCTCACAGAGCAGCCCAGCAGCTCTATTGTATGGCTGGGCTGCACGGAGCTGAGGTGGCTTTGGCGTGCTGACCACTCAGACAGACCTGTGAGGGACCTACACCAGACCCAGGTCCTCTGGCTCCCACCCCCAAATCACAGGACCATCCCTGTACTCAGCAGTGGAGATGGTCACTGCCAACTAGAACTTCAGCTTGTGACCTGTGTGTGGCCTCTTAGAATCTACTTAGAGACCAGCAAGGGACTGGCCTGGGAACTGCTTGTTCCTCACCTCTTGGGCCACTGCTAGACCTGCTTCTGCAAAGCTAGTCTTGTTGGAGGAGGAGGAGGAGATGGGAAACACAGCTAAGTTGCAGATCATTTCAGGGGTTAACAGACCAGAGGAAGGAACGATGCAGACAGACAGCATCACCAAATTTCGCTTTCCATGCAGAAGGCCCAAGTTCAACAGCCAGTGTATTTCCTGAACTCTGGTGGCTTGGTGGTAAGGAAAAGCACTGCCAACCCAAAGGTAGGCAGTGCGAATCCACCAACTGCGCTGAGGGAGAAAGATGGACAAGCTCCTCCTGTGTGATTTACAGCCTCTGGAAACCCACTGGAGGGTCAGCTATGGGTTGGTTCTGACTTGAAGCTACATAAAAACAACAGTACCTACGCAGCCACTTTGATTCTGTTGGAGGTTAACTGTGATGTTATTATGTGGATACTTTGGGCATGTTGCTAGGAGGGGCTATTCCTTGGAGAGGGACATGATGCTGGGAAGGGTGGAAGGTCAGCAAAGGAGAGGAAGACCCTCAACCAGCTGGACTGACACGGTAGTGACTGCCTCAATGGGCTCGGAGTCAGGAAGGGTGAAGATGGCACAGGACAGGGTTCAGATCTTTTGTTCATAGGGTTGTTATGAATCGTTTTCAACTGGACGGCACCTAACATTAACAATAAAATAACACAGATCATATCTGAGTACAGCTTCCAGACGAAGATGGGCTGGGACAAAAGACCTGGTGAGATCTACTTCTGAAAATCAGTAGGAACCACAGACACAAGGGTCTAGCCGACAGATGATCATGAGAGACGGTGCAGGACCAGCCAGCATTTTACCCTCCCTTTGCGTTTGCCGTGGGTTGGACGCAGCTGCAGCACCACTTAATCTGTCTACTGCCTGAGAAATTCTGTAGCAGAAGGATCTTCTCTTCACGAAAATAACACCCACATTGTGTGGTTTTGCAAACTGCGTGGCCCCATTATGTGTTAAGTTTCCTATCCATGCTTTTCACGTTATGTGTCTGTTATTTCCTAGGGGACACTATATGCTAAAAAATACGGTACTTGTTTTTATGCCAGCCAAGCTTTCTTATTTTTCCATTCATAAACAGAATGTAGTATAGTACTCTAACCTTCACCAGACATGTTTTTAAAAAAAAAGTTATCACTTAAAATCTATGTTTGAACCCAAAGGGGACCAAAAAATAACTAGTTTGGTATCTCAACAAGCCACAAAATTTATATTGCTTCTACTGTGTAAAAAAGTGTCTTTTTGACAGCTCTTTACCTGAAGGTTAGATTCCCCTATGAATGGAAGTTAACAAAAGGAATTTCCTGATGGCATTGGTTGTAGCCATTAGACTGGGGCCCCTTGAGGAGGAGGCAGTGAAAACAGAGGTGACAGAGGGATGACATCGGTAAGAAGACAGAAGACTGTCTTTGGTTGTGGGTGTGAACATTCTCTGACGTGGCAGGTTTTTATAACCTAAGAAAACGTGTTCACCAAGATGATACTTAGCATCAGAATGTGTTTCAATTGTTATTTCAATATCTATTTTTTAAAAAGGGAAAAAGGTAATTTAAAAAATTTTTATAAGCTTCAGCCTGCTGGAAAATTGGAGATCTGGGAGGGGAGAAAAGTGCAACAATGAAAGAATGGAAATCCAAAATCTCTGTAAATTTCTATTGAAGTTAATAATAAAAAAAATTTAAAAAAACAAAACAAACAACTCTTCCTGTACAGACACACCTCGCTTTCTTGCACTTAACCTATATTGCGACTTTTACACATTGAAGGTTTGTGGCAACTCCGCACCGAGAGTGTCTCCTGGCACTATTTTTCCAATGGCACGTGCTCACTAGACGTCCGTGTCACATTTTAGTCACTTCTCACAATCTTCCAATCTTCCCAACTTGTATGTAGGGCTTTTGTCTCCTTCATAAACTGTAACTAACTCATTAATTAAACCTGAACTGCCTTATTATGGCTGATCTCCCAGCAGATTTTCAGAAGCTGTAAATCGCCCAGGAGAAGACTCTCATTTTCTTCCCCTGAGCGGCTGGTAGATTTGAACTGGTTAGTTTTAGGTTGGCAGCACAGCTCCCTACCCACTAGCCCACCAGAGCTCTTTCCTAGACTCTGTGGTTATTATGAACCATGGAGTCAGAACCAGCTCATGGCTGACCCTCCAGCGGGTTTTCAGAGGCAGGAAATCCTGCAGGAGGTGACTGCCCATCTTTCTCCCTCAGAACAGCTGGTGCAGTCAAACGGCATACTTTTCATTGACAGCATAATTCTTCACCACTAAATAGAACTTTCTGCGCGCACCGGGAAGCAAAACATGCCCTCACACTATTACAGTATTCATTTTTCTGTGACCATACAGAACCAAACCCACAATATCCCCAAGGCATGCCTGTATTTATTTTTACTAATGTTTACTTTCCACGTCATTTCTTCAGGTTCTTATACATTCATGCTCAATCATTTATTGATTTCCCACGGTGGGACGACCAAGCCATTCCCGATGGTTCCTAAATCCACAGTTTTCAAAAGTAGATCCAACTTCTATGGTTGTTAGCAAATGCGTCAGAAAACGAAACTTAACTTCCAACCTTAAAAGCCCCTGAACGAGGCCTCTTTATTAGAAAAGTAATTCTTAATGAACCAATGCGTGGATATTTACAAGCCCCAAACCCACCAGCAGTTTAGTCAGTTCTGACTCTGGTGGCCTTCCACCTGGCTTCTCAAGTTGTCTGTCTTTATGGAAAGGAGATGGCACATCTTTCTCCTAAGGAAATGTTGGTGGATTTGAACCACTGACTTTTTTTTTTTTAATTTAGTTTATTTTTCATTTCAATGAACATCTACAGAGATTTTGGAATTCCATTCATTCATTGTTGCACCCTTCTCCCCGCACAACCCCCCCCCCTTTGCTCCTCTCCTTGAAAAGCAAAAGAAAAACTCCCTCATTGGTACACAATCCCCCCGCACCTCCCCAAACCCCACCCCCTACCCCCAAATATAATCCACTCTGCAACCCTCATTGCGTACTCCTATGATAAAAATAATGCCCTAAAATATAATACTTTTAGACTATTCTCTCCCCCATAGACTTCAATGCCGTAAACATATTTCATCCAGTTTTTCTCAGTCTCACCCCACCCCAATGCCAGCCTCATTCTACAACAGTGGCACCATATAGCATTTGTCCCTTTGTGACTGAGATACCTCACTCAGCATAATGTCCTCCAGGGTCACCCATTTTGAATAATATTGCATGAGTTCCTTGTTCTTCAATGCAGCATAGTATTCCATTGTGCGAATATACCACAGCTTCTCTACCCATTCATTTGTTGATGGGCATTTAGGTTGTTTCCAACTCCTTGCTATTGTAAACAAAGCCGCGATAAATACGGGTATACATATATCTACGTGAATGTCATTTATGGTCTCATTAGGGTATATTCCCAGTAGTGGAATTGCTGGGTCAAATGGTATCTTTATTTGCAACTTTTTGAGAAAGCGCCACAATGCTTTCCACAGTGGTTGCACCAAGAACCACTGACTTTTAAGTTAGCAGACTAACATGTATATTTACTTCTGACCCGAAATCTCAACTCTCAGCTGCATTCTGAGTTTGAGAAAATGGGGTAGTGGTGGTAGAGATAGACTGCAGGGATCTCTCACTAAAAATGAACGAAACAGCACCTTGAAATAGAAAAGGACCACCCAGCTGTTCACAGCAGCCCACGGAAGAGACATGGCTATTGCGTAGGTCTGGCCAGTCAGGAATTTTAATGCTCTTTATTAAAAAGAAAACAAACCCCAACATTACCAGCCTTGCTTTGTAGGTGATAGAAGTGGGATAAAAGGTCTGACAGAGTTGGAAAGGAATTCGGATTTCATTTGCTTTGGAATTTAACCTCAGGTGTCTTCCAGAAAGGGGTAGGTGGTGTGCGTTCTGAAGCTCGATGGTGAGCTCAGCTCCGATGGCGGAATCTCAGTAGTGCTGGCGAGCTGGTTCCCTGTCCTGAGGGCGCTTCCTGGGCTGTAAACGTCATGGGAGCAGGCTGCCAGGTCTTTCCTACCACCAACAACCTAGTGGGTTCCAAGCATGGACCTTCAGGTCAACAGTTGAGCACTTAACCTTTGTACCCCAGGGACTCCTTCTTCAGCGAGAACAGGAACAAGGATTTTTTTAGCACTGTATCATGCCAGGTGCTGAAGATTCCAAGGTTCTAACTGTCCCTGCCCTCAAGTGATTCACCACCTATTAGGGCAAGGCAGACAAGCTCACCACTAGGTCCAACAGCAGGATGCGCTTCCAGCAGTGGTGAGGAGAAGGGGTACAAGGGTGGGAGGCTGTAGGCGGAGGGGGCGTGCCCTAGAGTAGAGGAGGCCACCGGGTGTTCCCAGTGGAGCGAACAAACACAGCCAAGGAAAGGAGGGAGGGGCTTGTGGATTGAGGAGCTGGGAGCTGATTTGGCAAACGCTGGGGGAGGCAGAAAGGGAAGGGATGTGGGACCTTACTGTGGGGTGCTCTGAAGAGGCCAGGGCTGTGCATGCCCTCCAAGGCGGAGGGGCAGGGGCTAGGCCAGAGAGGAGAGGGAGACTGAGGCTACCAGGCCAGCGGCAAGGCAGACAGAACAGATCAAGTGAGAAGCAGGAACTGTCGAAATCCAGGAAATGACAGAGTGCAGGAGAGGGGGAAGCAGGGAGAAAGTGAAATTGAGAGATACACCACGTGACAGGGTGGGAAAAACTCCGGGCTGAGAGCGGCGGGAGTAGTGGGCTTTCCCTATCACATCAGACCGGGGGCCATCCTTCACCCCCTTCCTTTGCCTCAGTTTCCTCGTCTGAAAGCAAGGCGGTCAGTAGCTTCTGGACTGTCCAGGGGGGATCTAGGACCCCTGGGAGTCTTGGTAGAGTGGCAGGGCGGGGCCGGAGGAAGAGGAGGATGGGAAGTGGGCGGGATGGACAAGCGACAGGATTTGAGAGTGGAGTAGAGTGGGGGTGGGGAGCCCGGGACCCCAAACCTGCTAACCAGAGCGTCTCCTTTATGTAATGAGATTCCTTGGCTGAAAGATAGTTTGCACCTCTCCAGCCCTTGGAAGGCGCACTCTATGTGTGGGTGGTCACCAAGGTCGCACGCGCGGTTATCTGTGGGACATGGGGATGGAGCACGGGGAATCCTTGGGCTTGGTCCCCAGTGGGTGCTGTCAGATGAACTGATAACAGCACAAACCCTAGAACAACGCGGGAGGGGGGGGCGGCCCATTGTCTGAATCTGTGACAAAACGCCAAAAAAGGGGCAAAGAGTTACCACTTGGAGCGCTTTCTGTTCCATGCTACTTTGCCCAAGACTGCCACCTTTTCAGCCTTCCACGCTCTGTGGGAGCGCGCGGCCTGGGACTGCCAGGTCTGGGGCCCCAGATGCCTCCCACAGGAGTTGGGGTGAGTGGAGCCACCTCTCCGGGTCTGCAGGAGGGACGTGGCATCAAAGGCTCCACAGGCCCCTAGGAGTCCTCACATTCCAGGACCTCAGGCCCTTTATCTGAACTCTTCCCTGATCAATAGCATATGCTCCACCGAAAGGTCAGTCCTTCGGCAGGATGTTTACTTTAGGGATTGGGCAACGCGTGGGAGAGCCCAAGCTCTGCGCGCTGGGCAGGGGCCTCGGTGGGCTCGTACCACGAGGGGAGGAATCCGCGCCCGGGGCACACCTTCAACACGGTCTGAGAACCACCAACACATGGCCAAGAGGGAAAGGCAGGCATCCGAATGAGTCCAGGCGAGACCCTCGCTGAAACGACCCCAAAGCGGGTTCCTCCTCCGCCCTCCCACCCCCACTCATTTCGAGCCTTTTGACCATTATTCGCAGTAAAGAAGGAAATAGGCACAGGGGCGAGCGAGCACTCACTGAGAGAGGGCAGCCAGGCTGCGTCTTCCGTGCGATCCGGGTGCCCTGAGCATGTTCGCGGCGGGACGGAGCTGTGGGCCGTGGGGCGCAGGGCGCAGAGCCCCGGGCGCAGGGCCCCGTGTTTCACGCGCGGGAATCCAGGCTCAGGATGCGGGGACCCGGGCTCAGGGCGCAGGGACCCAGGCTCAGGACGCCAGCCCCTCCCGCAGAGTGGCCATGCTCTTAGCGGCCCAGATGGGATGCAGGATGCCCCGGTGTTCTCTTTGTGTTAACACTTTGGTCTGTCCCTGTGACGAAAGTCTGGGCTTGTCCTCGGCCAAATCCCCTCCTCCCCCACCCTTCCCCTCTGCAGATGATCATCAGAGAGCTGATTGTTATTTTTTACTGTAATCTCTCTAATAGAAGCCCATCACTTTTAGATTCTCAAGGGCACCTAGTGCGTTGGAATTTCCAGAAGGTTAGTACTAAATATTAGGTGCCAGGGCTCCCAGATACTCTAACTTTGGGGACTTCACATGCTTAACTACAAATAATTATCCCAAGGTAGGTAACTAGTAGGAGAAAATGGCCCTGTGGGTGTTCTCAGCCTTTTGGAGAATGGTTGATGGTGGTGTTACATGCAAAAACACAATCTAATTCTGCAAAGATCAAGAGACCAGCTCACTGAGAAGTTCCTCAGGGCGTGTTCACAGGCCCGCTTTCTGCGCTCTGTTCTCAATTAGCCTCCGTGGAGGTGGCTTCCAACACAAACAGTTCCCACTGAGAAACTGAATCTGAGAAATATCTCCGACTTGTTCCAGCCAGGTAAAGAGTCAAGGCCTGGAGACCAGGACCAGTGTGCAAGATGTGAGAATGGTGCAGCTAACTCTGCTGGCATCAGGCGCTCACAGCTGGCAGGGATGAGGCCCACAGCCCCACAGCCAGCATGTTGAGACAGTGGGCACCCAAGCCACTCCATGATCTCATGCGCCCAGCTGGCCAGGTGGTGGGGCCAGCACCAATTTGGAAACAAACCAAATGCCAGCACCTGAGCTGAGAATGGTGCTGATTCCACCCGGAGCTGGCACTCCATCTGGGCGTGAGGCATGAATATAGCCTTCCTTCCCTGGCAGGGAACAGATGGGCCCCGTGGCACCAGGCAGTGCTGAATTACGCCCTCTCCAATTATGTGTTGGCATCTTGACTTTTACACCTGTGGGTGGGATTGAGTTTGGAAATACAGAAACTCTTCCCCAACGAGGGAGCTCTGGTGGTCTTGTGGTAAGGAATTTTACTGGCAACCCAAGGGCACACATTTGAGTCCAAATTTTCTCCGGGAAAAAGATGGACAATCTCCTCCTGTGCAATTGACAACCTCAGCGAACCTGCAGGAGGATCAGCCATTCTGACACAATTGTGCTAGCAACAACTTCCCCCAGAGCAGACACAGAAAGAGCCTCCCCTATTGTTAGTGTGTGTGTGTGTGTGTACCATCAAATCAGATCTGACTGGTCCAGGAGGAGATTGCCCCGCCTTTCCCAGCCGAGCATCTGGTGGATTTGAACCGCACACCTCTGGGATTGCAGTGCAGCTTCTTGCCACTAGGCCAGCAGAGCTCCCTATTGTTCTTGTTATCTGAGGTGGAGATGGCTCCAATTCATAGCAACCTGATGAACCAAAGGAACAAACCCTGCCCATGAGGCACGAGCCTCACAGTCTCTCTTGTACTTAACCCCATGTCTGCAGTCACTATGTCAATCCATCTCACTGAAAGTCTCAGTATTTTCTTTTCCCCACTGACCCTCCACTTTTCCAAGCATGGTGCCTTCTCCGGGAGCTGGCCCCACCTGATCACACGCTCAAACATGTGGAGATGATGCTCTTCCTCCTCACTTCTGAGGAGCTCTGCATCTTGTCTAAGACAGATTTGTTTTTTGACAATTCATAGTATTTTCAATAAACACAACTCAAAGGCACAAATTCTTCACTGATTTCCTTATTCATTGTACAACTCATCTTGGTCAGGCACATCTTAGTCTTTAAAGTGACATCCTTGCTCTCTACCACTTTAAACAGGTCCTTGGCAGCAGCTTTTGCCCATTGCAATATGTCTTTTGGTTTCTTGACTAGCTGCTTCCATAGGTGGTGTCTGTGGATCCAAATAAAATGAAATCCTTAAGAGCATCAATGTTTTCTCCTTTTCTCATGATGGGTTTTACTGGTGGAGTTGGGAGGGTTTTTGTCCTTTTTGCTGTTGAGGTGTAATCCGTACTGAAGGCTGCGGTCCTTGATCTTCAGCAGTAAAGAAATGAAACAGCTGCTTTTTAAAACCACCCATGTGTGGCTCTGCTGGTCCACGGCACTCAGAAACTAAGACATGGAGTTGAATTTCTGCTGGGGGAGCAGGACAATTCCAGTCCTTGTGATTTAGGGTGAAGATGGCCGCTTTGGGGAAGAGGAAAAACACTCAAAACCACACAGGACCAGCTTTTTTATAGGAGGAAAGAAAGCCCTTTTATAGACGTATATTGCATCATGTCCCATAGAAACAGAAACACAGAGGATTTAGACAGCTCAGCAGAGACAAGCTCCCCACCCCAGTCACGACTTTTGCACTCGACTTACGACTTACTTACGTTAGGCAAACCTCTCCTGCCACTCCCACCAGCTATGCATTTGAGATGCTTTCCTGGTGAAATGTCATGCTTTTACTGATGCTACCATTTACGGGGTCACTATGAGTCGCAATCGACTTGACGGCACATAACAACAACAACCACCACCATTTACAGAGTAAAGTTAATTTACAGAGTAAAGTTCATCACACACATTGTGATTTAGCAATATACATTTAAATCTTCCACTGATTTCAGGCCGACTTCAGTATTACATTTACCAGATGTTGCCTTTTTAAATGACATTGAAGGTCACAGCAATCCTGCGTTGGGTAAGTCTATTGGCATCATTTTTACAGCATCAGGTGCTCACTTCACGTCCCTGCGGCACCTTTTGGAAATGCTTGAGGTGCTGCAAACTCTTCCATGCTGCCCTAGCTCACTTTATAGGCTACAGCAGCGTGCGGACATAATGCTTATATTCACTGGAGATCAAGACGTTTGTGCAAGATACGATTTGCTGTGCTTTGCTGTGATCGTCACTTTACCATGGTGCTCTGCAACGGAACCCAGAACACCAGGTCTGCCTGTTATCTATTTGGCAGCAATCGACAAGTACCGGTCACTTACAGTCAGACATGCACACAGCTAGAGCTAAGTCTACCTCCACACTGTTGTTTAGGAGCCTCACAGTAACCCAGTGCAGTACAGATCTGAACTCTGTCCTGTCCACACTGCCCTCCTCTTACCCATATGCTTGAGCCTATTGTCGTCAGTGTGTCAATACATCTCATTGAGGGTCTTCTCACTCTCTGACCTTGCCTTTTACTAGAGGAATAGAATGACTTATTCTGATAACTTCTCTGTGTGTCTCTCCCTCTTCTCTTCTCTTCTCTTCTCTTCTCTTCTCTTCTCTTCTCTTCTCTTCTCTTCTCTTCTCTTCTCTTCTCTTCTCTTCTCTTCTCTTCCTCCCTCCCTCCCTCCCTCCCTTCCTTCCTTCCTTCCTTCCTCCCTTTCCTTCCCTTCCCTTCCCTTCCCTCCTCTCCTCTCCTCTCCTCCCCTCTCCCTCCTGCCTCCCTCTCTCCCCCTCCCTCTTCCCCCTCCTTCTCTCTTTCTCTCCCTCCCTCCCTTTCTCTCTCTCTCTCTCCCTATCTGTCCCTATCCCCCCCACACCTTACACACACACAGAGCCACACTCCATGGAGACCCCTGAATTTAGTAACCCTCCATAATAAGCCAGCTCTCTGAACCTCTGATGTCCGGCTATATTAAGAAACACACAGGCTCTTTCCCTCGTTGGAGTGTTGTTATTGTTAGGTGCTGTTCAGTCAAGTACGACTCACATTGACCCTTATGAACAACAGACCTGAATCCCATCCTGTCCTGTGCCATCGTCATGTCTGACACACTCAAGCCCATTGCTGCAGTCACTGGACAGGAGAGAAAGCACAGCCCATCGCGTTGCGTAAGCCGGTCCCTGCTGTCTGAGGATGCCGCTGGGGAGTTACCCTCTAGCTGCAGTTTGTGATGTTAACCTAACTGGTGTCGTGCTTACGCCATCTGGTCCGATCGTGACACAGACTAGGGAGGGGAAGTGAGTCCTGGGCGTGGGCATGTACAAACACACACAAACACACAGAGACACAGACACACACACAGAGACACAGACACGCACGCACACACACACACACACACACACACACTCTCACAGACTCATACACCCTCATTGGCACACATCCCCTCACCCTCCTCAGAAGCACAGGTAAATCCTAAGACACTTTTACTCACTTGGGAAGCAATAGTTCAAATAATTAATTCGCTCAGTCACTGCCATCCAATCAGAACTGATTCCTAGCGGACCCTCCAGCACGTTTGCATCAATGTCGATAATTGCAGAGGGGCTTCAAGCCTTTTATTCGTCGGGTTGCTATAAGTGGTGCTTGAATCAAAGGCTGTCAACAACACAACAACAAACGGCACAAGAGGAGATTGTCCATCTTTGACTCACAGAGCTGCTGGTGGATTCGAACCAGCCAAGAGGCATCTTCTCTGAGTTAGCAATGCAACTCTCTAGGAACTATGCCACCGGACTTCCAAAGGAACCCAACATGATCTTTAATACAACACGATGGGACAAACTCGCTGAGGAAGAAATCCTGAGATCCGACTGGGAAGTCCAGTTCTTACAGGAAAGGCCGGCGGATGGGTTCTACGCAGAGATGCCGAGGGAGAAAGGCCTGGCGACTGTCTTCGACAGATGGCAGCCGGGAAGACCCAGCGGTGTGCAGCCGAGTTGGACTGGCTACAACTGGTTGGATTTCAGACCCTCTGGGAACTTAGGCGAGCCTTCCCCCCACAGCCTTGGCCATGAGGTGGATGGGCTGAAATGAGGGTGGGGCATCTATTCCAGGGCGAGCCCTGCCCTCCTGCAGTAACCTCCTAGCACCACCTGCATGTCCCTGTCCTTGGCCTGGGGTGGCCATGGTCACCTCAGGGGCCCCAGGATGCAAAAGGAATGGGTGCGCTGAAGAAATCTTGCCCTGACCTGCTCTTTCTCTCTCCGTTTCGGGTCACCGGAAGTGGACATTTTCTCTGGTCCTGCTCTTGCAGGAACGTCCTTTCCTGCCCGCTGTCCCGTCCCCTCCCAGTGCCTGCTCAAGACAGGTGTGAAATGAGGGGAGAGGTGGGAGCCTGTCTTCCGCCTGGTTACCCAGCTACCCGCACCCACCGCTCACTGAACTGGGGTCCAGCAGGCCCTGGTCCCACAGCGCGTCCCTCCCCTGCCACCTGGGGGCTGCAGCCCTCTCCAGCGCCCCTCTGCTGCCTTTCTGGCCTCAGTCTCATGGCGCCCTCGTGTGTGCCCGAGCAGCACCGCGCGCTGCAGGTTTTCAGGGGTCCGGTTTCTGGAGGCAGATCGCCAGGCTTTTCTCCGGAGGCACCTCTGGGTGAGCTCAGAACTCCGCACCTTTGGTGAGGAGCTGAGTGGGAACGATTTGCATCACCAGGGAGTCCTTCAGTGCTGTCAATTTGATTCCAGGTCACAGCAACCCTGCTTCGGGTTCCCGAGGCTGTCAGTCTAGGTGAGGAGACCTTTCCCCATTTTCCCCCAGAGGATCGCCCAGTGGATTGGAACCACCAACCTTTGGGTGATCACCCCTTTCAAGGATGCAGCTCGGTTCCCTGACCATCCCTATATTTCTCCTCACTTAACTTCAAACTCTTGCCACTAAGTATATTCTGACTCACACTACGTCTAGGTGGGGGTTACTTTCTGAGAGGGGTTCCCAGGCTGGCCTCCTCACAGAAGTGGACAGCCAACCTTTCTCCCCAAGGAGTGGATTCGAACTGCCCATCTTTGGGTTGGTTAGCAGTGGAGCATTTAACCACTGCACAATCAGGGCTCCCTCCCCCTACTTCAAACCCAAGCCAGCCCACTGTGTCCCGTCATTTCTCGCTCACAGCAGCCCCACATTGGATTTCCAAGGCTACACATCATAATGGAAGAAACTATCTTCACACGGAGCGGCTAGTGCCTTCAAACCACTGATCTTTTGGTTAGCATTCTGACACTCCATCATCGGGGCTTCCCACACTTGTTAGGTGCTGCTGGGTTAACTCCAAATCATATGCTTGAAATGCTGCCCTTTAAATGCTACAACTCTGCAATTGTTGTAGTTGTTATGTGCTGTCAAGTCAAGTGTGACTCATTGTGACTCTAGGAACAGCCAACCTGGACCCTGACCTGTTCTGTGCCGTCCTCATCGTCCCTGACACACTTGAGCCCATTGCTGCAGTCACTGTCAATCCACGTCATTGAGGGTCTTCCTCTCTCTCGCTGAGCCTCCATGTATTTGAGAATGCTGCTGTGAGCATCATTTAAATATTATAAGCAAGTTATCACGCTAAGTGTTGTGTGGGATCTGGAAGAAGCCTGTCCCTCAGGAAGAGGGGTCTCATCTCCAGAAGTTCTAACATAAGCAGACAGTGAACTAAGAGCAGTGAACAGCAGAGCGCTCAGGTCCTGGGCTTCAGATGCTGACATCTCGGGACAGAGCCCCTGTCACTCAGGTGGGGCCCAGTCCATCCTGTCCCTGAACTGGACTTGCTATAGCCGAGCGGCATGCCCTCCCCTCCTACTGGGAACACGGGTCTCAGTCCACCCTGGAGTCTCATCTTGTCTGGGCAAAATGCCAGCATCTAGCTTTCATCCTTTTTAACAGCAGCCTGAAAGGTAACAACTTTCCTAACGGGAAATGAACATTTTGAGCAATGACAGCTTCACTAGGCAGCCTGAGTCTGCACGAGGTTCCCGTGTGGCCCCTGTGTCCCTGTCAACAGGTCCTAGTGTTACTGGAGCTCCAAGAATAACATCTTTCAGAAGGAATTCACTGGCTTTTGCTGGTACCTTTGCTCTCTGTCCACCCTGATTTGGTGCTTGGTCAATCTATTTCTAGAACTTTTCTGTCAAGTTATTTTTGCTGGAGCTCCTGGCTAGGACAGGAATGATCCAGCTGCTAACTAGAAGGCTGGGGGTTCCAGTCCACCCAGAGGCACCAAGCCCCAACAATCAGTCATTAAAACAGGATGAGGCACAGCTCGCTCTGACACAAAGCGGCTGCCATGAGTTCACTTGCTGCCAACTTCTTTTTTCCATAGTGGATTAAGCACTGAGTGCTGACTAGAGGCTTGGTGGTTCGAATCCACCAGTGGCTCTGTGGGAGAAAGTTGAAGCCGTTCACGTCCCTCGAGATTATAGCCTTGGGAGCTCTAAAGGGCCAGAGGTCCCTATGAGTTGGAATAAACTCAAGGACAATGGGTTTGTATTTCTTTCTTTCTTTCTTTCTTTCTTTTTTTTTACCACTTAGAGAAAAGGAAATCATTCTTCCCAAGGCCAGACCTTGATCCCAGGCTTTCCTAACTAACAAAAACATCCTGCAAACAGACACATCCTGACAGAGCGCTGGACCCCAGGGGCAATCAACTGCACAGCGAATCAATTGATCAAAACAGAGCTGACGTCCAGAGGTGGAATTACCTGTCCAAAAGTACCTAAGACTCCCCACCTGCACCCCTCTCCTGGAGTTGAGAACACCTCTTTGCGTTCCATTTGCTTCTCTGATTCCCATTGACTCTCAAACCCAGAGTCCTGGCAGCACAGTGGACTTGACCATTTGCTTTGGTGGATGCAGGTAGGTGACCCCACCTCTTCCAGGGTCTGCCCAGAGTCTCGTCCAGGACAGGGTTTTTGTTTATTCATCATGATGTAAGATCCAGAAGCTCGGCTACATCAGAAACTGGATCTGGGGAGTGACCAGAGCTAACAAGTCTCAGAGATATTGATAAGACTCCTCGACTCACAAGAGATTTCTATAAGCCCAGAATGCCAAGGAATTAATAAGATGGCGTGGAAGGCCTCCTCTCCTTCTTCAGCACCTGGAGAATGCTCATTTTCCAATCAGACTCCCTCAAAGCCCATGCCATAGGTCAGGAAGCTCCAGAGACCGCTTTGTGAATGTCGGGTGAAGCCAAGAGTGGGGCACACCCTGAGAAATATTCTCTGTAAGCTAAGGGGGGACATAAGCATCACCTCTCCCTCTGGAGAGAACACGCATTCTATCACACTGCTGAGACAACACTGAGATTCATGTATTACCTCTCCTGATCACAGGTCATGCCCAGTAACAATACTGGCCGGGGGGCTGGCATCCATAAAGACCTTTAGCTTAGTCACGCCAGGCCAACAGGCAGCACCATGATGAACAGAGAAAAGACTGAGGTTGTTAACAGTTCAATCTTGATCAGATCCACAACCAACACCCTTAGCATCAACAATCAGAAAATCAAAAGATGAGTTGCTTTAGGTAAGTCTGCTGTCAAGGACCTCTCCAGAGTGCTAAAGAGCAACAATGTCCGTATAAAGACTAAGGTGCACCTTAGATCCAAGCCAAAGTCCTCTCAATTGCTTGCTATAACAGTTGGACGATGATTAGAAGAAGAATTGATGCCTTTGAACTGTGGTGCTGGAAGAGAGTATTAAACATACCATGGACTACCAAGAGAACAAACAGGTCTGTTCTGGAGAGGCGGAAAGGGTGAAACCAGGCTGCTTCTCGGAGGCAAGGATTTTGAAGCTCTTTCTCACATACTCTGGGCATGTTGTCAGAATGGACTAGTCCTTGAAGAAGGACATCATGCTTGGAAGGGGTGGAGGGTCAGCACAGGAGAGGAAAACCCTGGGTGAGATGGATTGACACAGTAACTGTGGTAATGGGGTCAGGTGTGTCAGAGATGGTGACGTTGGCTCAGGATAAGGAAGGGTTCAGAGCTGCTGTTCACAGAGTCGCTATGAGCTGTAGTCGACTCAACAGTACACAACAACATCACCACCACCATTCTCACAGTCACAGGCTCCATTTGCTGAAATCTGATGACCTAAATGCAATTTTCCCTTTAAGTGCTGGACTTATGAGAAATGCCCTTAAAACCAGAGTGTCCTTAGAAGCATGACAGTGAGACGTGACTCACTGAGGACATGTTAGGAAAGACCAGTCCCTAGAAAGGGCATCAGCTCGATCCCCATGAAAACAGAGGAAGCTCTGTGGGTGGATGGAGACTGTGGCCACAGCCCTCGCTCTAACACACCAAGGGGCAGGGACACAGTGCAGGGCGGGGCAGCGTTTGGTCCCATACATACATCAGGTTATCGTACATCTCCACAGTAGAAACAGACCCTTGTGTGGAATTCCCGGAGTCTTTATGGAGATGGTCTGAAGCAGGACATTAGAAATAGAATGGGCAGGATAACAGAGATAATTCTCCACCTCAGGAACACTGCTTTAATTATCAAGTAATGAAATCAAGCTACCATTACAATCAAGGTAGGAAAAGCAAATAGAACGTGTGCTTTCTTTGTGGACCACCTAACGAGCAGATCTTTGGCTGCCGAATCAAAAGGTTCGAATCTCCCAGCCGCACTGTGGGGAGTAGATGAGGCAGTCTACTTCTGTTTAGATTTACAGGCTTGTGAACTCAATGGAAGGTCACCTTGATCAGATCAACTCGATGTCAGTGGCTTTGGCTCTTTGTTTTTATTTAATGTATCGAACAGACCAGACTGATTTTTAATAAAAAATTCCACCCCCCCCTTTTTCTTATTTAAAAGACGCAAAGTCATCTGAAAGCTTTTCAATGTTCGATCTGTGCTGTCAGAAACTCTAAAAATCAGCTTTTCTAGACACTGTGAAAGCCTCGTTGGGAGGGGGGTATGCTCTGTAGCTACCTTAGTTCTATTTACCTAATTTCTCTGAGCATGATGCCTCCAGGGACTGAGTCCTCCTGAAAATATGTTGAAGGGCTGAAGACTTACCGCCCTTTGTCTCAGAGAAGCACTGGCTGAGCGCTGGTTAATACCAGTCTGAGGTCGGCTCCACCCCTCATCAATCTCTGTCCAGCCTCTTGGAATTAACTGAAGAGTTTTGCCCCTCCAGACCACAACCTTGGTCTCTCATGAGCAAAATCTTTTATTACAGGGCTCGCTCGTTCACTGTTGGACTCTTGAGTGTTCGGCTGGAACTCTGTGATTTGATGATTATCTGCTCTTACAATGCAGATGTTAATTGCAGCCAACCCTAAGGGCTTGAAGGTTCAAGCAAATAGGTGACAAGAGAGAACTGACTCAGACCACGCTAATATCCTTTGTCCCAGTGATGTTGTTAAGTCTTGTTGAGTAGATTTCTCCTCTTAACCATCTAATGCCACCAAGTACAACTACCGAATCCTACTTCATAGGCTGTAATCTTCTCAGAAGCTCCAGGTCTTTCTCTCAATGGAGCCACTCAATGGGTTTGAACCGCTAATCATTTGGTTAGCATCTAAGTATTTAATCACTGGACCACCCTAACTCTGTATTAAGCAACTGAATAAGTAGAAATGATTTTTAAAAATGATGTAAAAGTCCAATTATAATAGAATTCATAAAAGTCCAATTAATAGAAAAAATACATGAGCCTTTTAGTCACTAAAGAAGAAGATGTTGTTGCTTTGCCTTCGAGTTGAGCATGACTCATAGCGACCCTATGAACAAAAGGCCCGAAGTCCCCCTGCAATATCAACATAAACAGTCAAAATTCCAATACTTGGAAATTCAAGGACAGAAAGAGAACTTCAGGGAAGGAATGAGGAGTACCTGTGCCTGGGTTTACCTCCAAGGCTGCTAATGTGTCTGTTCCTCAGAAACCAGGCAGAACACTTACGGGAGTTCTGCCGCAGGTCCACAGATACTAACCGGAATATGCTCACCCACCCAACCCGTCCACTCAGCACTGCCTGCTGGCATTACGAGAGTGAGAGTGTCTAAGATGTAGTCTTTAATCTAGAGTTAGGTTCCATTTAGTGGGAGAGGGAATGTGTAAACAAATAACCTGCCCTACTGCCTTAGAGTTCCTTGAAACTCCCAGAGGTGCAATCTCCTCCCGTGATGAGCTGCCCCCGAAAACCCACTGGAGGGTCAGCTGTGGGGCAGTTGTCACTTGATGATCCACCAGCACCACCCACCACAACCAGAGATCATATTAGACAGAGGAGAACTGCCCTATCGAGTCTCTGAGGGTGAAATCTATACAGAAGCTGTAACTTCATTTTCCTCCTGCCCAGTGGCTGGTAGGTCTGAACTGTCAACCTTCCAATTAAGTCAAGTGCTTAACCACTGAGCCACATAACACAACAAGATTAAAACAAAGCAAAACATTGCACTGCCAGGGGGTGGACTTCAAGTCCCAAGTGGCCCGCAGAGCAGACTAGAGCTGCCCCATAGTGTGTCCATGACTGTAAAGCTTTAGGTCCGTCTAAATCCTGTGCAGTTCACCCGGCGAGGTCCACGTGTAAAGGTGCCTTTTGTGTTTTTTTAAAAAGGGTATTTGTGATGAGTACATCATTGAATATACCCAGTTCAGTCTTTCAAAGCTCAGCCTTGTTTCTGTCTCCAAGACCATTCTTTCCTCATCGTTTCAAACTTTTGCATTCCAGTCGCCAAAAATTACCAGTGCATCTTGATTGCATGTTTGGTCATTATTGGACTGCAAAAGTTGGTAGAAATTCTCAATTGTCTCTTCTTTGGCTTTAATTGTTAGTGCATGTGGCCGTGTTAATGGGTCTTCCTTATGTGTGTATGGATAGTATCCTATCACTCACAACATTGTAATCTAGGATAGACCTTGAAATTGTCTTTTCTCCTAAGAGTTTTCGTTCCGAATCATCTGTATGATTCAAAGTGAGCTATGCCAGTCCATGCCCGTCCACTAATGCCCACCTTGAATGTCCATCTGCATACATTCCACTTCCTTTGTGACAACTTCTGATTTTTCTACATTCCCATTTTTACATTCCATGTTCCAATTTATTAAAGGATGCTTGCAGCTGTTTCTCGTCATTTTGAATGACTTCCAGTCTGGGTTCTGCCTCTGATACTACATTTTTGTTTTGTTCATAGGGTTTTCAGAGGCCCGTTAACAGAAGTGGTCTGTAACACAGAGACGGCAGCAATGGCCTCAGGTGTGTGGGGGATGACGAAGACGGCACAGGACGGGACAGGGATCAGATCTGTTGTTCACAGAGTTCCTCCAATGAGGCGTGCTTGACTCAATGGCTCCTAACGACAGCAACAACACATCTGTAAGAAGACCGCCTTATCTTTTTCCCACGAGCAGCAGATGGGTTCAAATTGCTGGCCTTTTAGTGTGTGGCTGACTGTCTTGACCACAGTGTCCCTGGGGACCCACAAAGTAAGATCAAACCAAACCCTCTGCTGGTAAACGGGTTCTGACCTATGCTGACCCTCCCCCCCCATCCAGTTTCCTAGGTAACAAAGTTGGATAGAAGGAAACTGTCCATCTTTCTCCTGTGAAGCAGCTGTTGGATTTGAACCATGGTCCTTTTGAGTAGCAGCTCAACATGTGATACACTGTGCTACCAGGACTCTCTAAGAATAAGAGGGGTGACTATTACACACGTAAAAAATGTCATGAGAAACTCAAGGTGGCAATCAGCTGCTTGGACAGGGGATATCTGGGAAGGACTTTGCCCACAGGTGATCTCTGGCCTATGTGGTGAGTAAGAGGTGAGTTACAGGAGGCTCAGGAGGGAACAGACTGAGTCAGAGAGTAAAGAGCTCACTTGCTTGAGGGCCTCTGCCCACTAAACGCACAGACAGACAGGTAAGTGTCCAGCAGCCAGGATCCTTGAGAAGCAGCGAGCCACTGGATTCTGATTGGGGGAAAAAGTATCATTTCAAATCACCTTAATCGACAATCTTGACAATCTTAATCGACAATCATGGCTTCTCTTCTTCTCTCTGGAACCGAGCTCCGAGGCTGCTCCAGGAACAGCATGCTCTCAGGACCAGGCAGGCAAACTCTGTACTATGTTGTTCTGTGTCTGACTTTCCTGCAAAGTGCAGACTGTCTGGGCCAGTCAGGCAGCCCAGGCAACAACAGAGGAGAAGTCTGAGTGTCAATTTGAGAGGCAGTGAGTGGTGCAAAGGGTAATAGCTCTGCTGGTCACCGAAAGGTTAGTGGTTTGAACCCACCCATGAGCTTCAGGGAGGATCCGGAGATCTGTCCTTGCAAAAAATTTAGGGCCTAGGAAACCCTACGGGACAGCTGTACTTCTGTCACATGGGGGCGTTGGGAGTTGAAAATGGACTTGACGGCACACAACCACAGCATGACCAGAATGAATGGACCTGCAGCTTCAGATAGAAGTAAACAGAAGGCAGTCCAGTTTAGGAGGATCACAGAGGTACAGTAGACAGACTTGTCTTGGGAAAAGTACGGCCAGAACACTCCCTGGGGATGAGGGTGATGCAGCTTCATCTCTCCTATCTTGGGCATGTTGCTGAGAACATCTATTCTTTGGAAAAGGACATCATGCTTGGAGAGCTGGAGGGACAGTGAAAGAAAGGGGACCCTCAGTGAGATGGACACAGTCATCGCGGCAATGGTCTCAAGGTCTCAAGTGTGTCAGGGATGATGAGGACGGCGCAGGACAGGGCAGCGTTCGGATCTGTTGTTCACAGGATTGCTACGTACTCGACTCGAGGGCACCTAACAGCAACTCAAATACTTAACAACAACAGCAACACACAGGTACGGCGGCATGTCTAACGATTGACTTGTGTCGCGGGGGTTGTACCATCAGTGGATGTCATGGGTGTCATGGCATTGGTGGATGTCATGGGGATGTCACGGGGGTCATGCCATTGGTGGATGTCATGCCATCGGTAGATGTCACAGAGATGTCATTGGTGGATGTCACGGGGGTCGTGCCATCAGTGGATGTCACGGGGGTC
>NW_006399805.1:5549495-5590048 GCF_000299155.1 Elephantulus edwardii | reverse complement strand
CATCAGTGGATGTCGTGGGGGTCGTGTCATCGGTGGATGTCATGCCATCGGTAGATGTCACAGAGATGTCATTGGTGGATGTCACAGGGGTCGTGTCATTGGTGGATATCATGGGGATCGTGTCATTGGTGGATGTCATGGGGGTCGTGCCACTGGTGGATGTCACAGGGGTCTTGTCATCGGTGGATGTCACAGGGGTCATGGGTAAATGTCACGGGTATCATGCTGGGTGACATTTTTCCAAGTCTCATTTACTTCTCCCCACCACCCTGAGAAATAGTAGGTCTGTTTTACAGAGGAGGAAGCCTTGGTCTACTGATTCTTTATACAGCAGCCTTTTGTTTATTCTTGATTTGGAACGACTTCTCTTTCATAGAGATTAGAAGAGGTTGTGTGGGTTTGAACTTAGGAATTTAGATTGCACAGTGTGAAGGCAGAAGAAAATATCAGGTCTCCAGATTTAACCCTGTGCTCAGGTCTCTTTCCCAGCGCAAGCCCACTGATGCGGGTCTCCCAGGCTCCTTCAGAGAGCATTATTAGGTGCCACTGAGTTGGTCCTGACTCACTGGGACCACGTCAACAGACCTGAGCACTGATCATGCACCCTCCCTGCAGTCCTTGCTGGTGGAGCCCATTTGTGGCTGTGGCTGTGTCAAGCCATCTCATGGAGATTCCTCTGTTTTGCTGACTCTCTACCAAGCATGAGCTCTTTTTCGAAGGACTAGTTCCTCCTGATAACAGCTCCAAAATATGCACAGCAAAGTCTTGCCATCGTTGATTCCAAGGAACTTTCTAGCTATACCTCTCCTACGGCAGATTTGTTCATTCTCTCAACTCAGTGTTCAATATTCCCTGCCAATACCATAATTCAAAGTCACCAATGCCTCTTCAGTCTTTCTTATCCATCACCCAGCTTTTGATCTGAGGGGATTGTGACTATCACAGCTTTCTCTGGAGAGTGTAGGAGAGTCTGTTTCTGACCACATGAAGCAGGATGACAGACTCTGGGTCAACAGTCATTCTTCATCCCAGCTCTTCATGCCAGAGCTTTTATCATTTGAAAACGGGTCCCTTTTGAATGCATCTGCCTCCTGTCTTCAGCTCCCCTTTAGCACTGGGAACTGGAAACACCACAATGAGATAAAATACATATTCATGTGGCTGTGATGTGAGGCATTTAGGAACTGAAGAGTTGAGAATTTCTACTCTGCTTCAGCCTTGAATTCTACAAGAATTTCACTATGCTCAGATCAAAAATCACCGAGGGTTTGTAGCAATGGGTAGGCAGGCTAGACGATTAGGGGGTTGGATCAGGAGAAACATGTATTTCTTCTGAAACTGGCTTTCCTGTTATATGGGAAGAGCTAAAGGCTTTTGAAAAGAAGAACAAGAAGAAAGAACATAAAATATTAACTTTTTCTGTTGCTCCTTAAAGGCAAGGATGGGGCAACTTTGTCTCACACACTGTGGGCATGTTGTCGAGAAGGGCCAGTCCTTGGAAAGAAGGCATTATCCAGAGAAAAAGGAAAGATCAGAGAAAGAGAGGAAGACCCTAGTATGGCTTGACACAGGGATTGTAACAATGGGCTCAGACATGACGGAGATCAAGAGGCTGGTGCAGGGGAGAGGAAAGCCCAGACCTGTTGTTCTTAGGGTCACTATGAATCATAGTTGACTGGAGGGTGCCTGTCAACAACAGCCTCACAATTTTGTCCAAAACCCTGTCAAAGTGGTTCTTTTTTCCTCTTCATCAAGGAAAAAAAGGGGAGATTTTAGATCTCTTAAATAAGGTTGACTTTAAGAGAAAAAAATAATATCAAGAATTGTACAACAGTTCTGAATAGAGAAACAGAAGAAGTGTTCAAGGAAGGGGTGGGCGGAGGGATCCATGCACTGGAGCTGCCAACATGTCTTGGGAATGTTCCATCCAATGTAATTATACCTGATGATGCTTCTTGTCTTTGAACCAGGGTGATAACCCACCATCTCATCCAGCTAGTCTGAGAGTTCATTTCCTGCTCAGTTATTTCCATATTTGTCTGTTGAGTTGCCCCAGAAAAGCCTGCCAACAGTCTCCGGTTTTCTGTGGGAATCAAGAATGGATCAACTGCTGTTATTCTAAGCGGGCACAGCCGACCGACTCCCTCCAGGAATAAAGGACCCTTTCATTGCTGGGGCTGGTCCTGAAAGTCATCAAGCTTTCATTGAAGGGCCCATGAATTTGCAAAACTCCCATAGGACTGTAAGACTCAGACTAGCCTTCAGGAAAATGAAAACCAGCACATTTTGGGCCATCTTCTGGAATCTATCTGTTAGATTCCTAAATGGTACAGGAAAATGGAAGCTGGTGAAGACGTAGCTGGGGAAAATCCTTGTCACCCACATGGAAAGTATGAACGTCGGAAGAATCTCCTCTTCTAAACAATGCTCAGTGTAAAATGCACTCTCTGGAGACTCTCCTGAATGTACAAGCTTATAGCTGCTATTTATAGTGGCCAATGTGTATTTTACCAGGATTTTTATTCCTACAAAGGAACAGTATGTAGGGAGTTATTAAAATGGAAAATAAGCCCTCACATTATCAACTTAGTCAGTTGATAGTAATCTCAAATGTCATGTAAGATTGTTAATTTAGAGTCATTGAAAGCAAGGCCAATATAAATGATGAAATATTTTTTTAATTTAGTTTTGAAAAATGCTCAAGTATATTCGATAACTTCTACCAGGCTAACAAAACATGAGAAAACAGTTTTAAAAATGGGTAAATAAAAATGATTTATAACGAGCAAATTAATCTTTTTAATGTAAGTGAATGTTTCTGAAGTCCTTTTAAAAGTTGTATTCTCGAGTGTAGAAAAACCAAGCCCTGGAATGTTGCCTACGTATCTAGCATGTTTATCAAACTATTTATAAACAGTTCAAAGGTATACTTTTCTATAATCCCTGAGTAAATGATAAAGTGAAAAAAAGAGTTTATAAATATAGATTTATAGTAGATTATTAACTGATATCACAACTGCTCATGACTCGCTTATTAAATAGCAAAGCTTTAAAAAGAATGCATTTTGTTCTTGGAGTATGCAAAGGATTTCTCCTCAACGCCGTTCACAGGTGAATGGGCTTCCTTATACAGATGCTAGATTATTCTGGTCCTCTCATGTCTCACGCCCACTAGAAGAACATTCAGAACAGAGAGATCCCCTCGAAGCTGCAATGTCATTGTTATCCCTTGACTTAGATTTTTGCATGAGGGGTTCACATTAACTGACACCCAAAGAATTTGGGTTTTGTCCTTCATTCCTGAGAGATGCGTGCTAAAAAATCTTGGCATTTCCCATCAGATGGTTAATGTGAATTTAAAAATGACATCTAGCATTTGTTGAGCACACACTAGTTGCTGGCTAATGAGTTAATTAGTTTTTAAATGATTTTATATTGGTCTGCTTACAAAGTTCATATACATTGTGTTCACATTGTGCTTTATACAATCATTTCCACTCATCTACGTTTTATATAATCAGTCACCATTGGACTGTGCCCATCGTTACCCAGTCTTTTCAGGTTCCCCCAGATCACTCCCATTTCCTTCGCTTTCTCCCTCCACCCACCACACTGTGCAGCCCCACGCCCTCGTCCCTCCCCATCCTCACCCCTCTGCTCCCACCCCCCCACCCCGGGGCCTCATATATATTTTACTAGTTATCCTTCTGTTTTTACAATAATGATCTTATGCAGTATTTGTCCTTATAAGACTGAGTTAGTTCATTCAGCACACAGCTCTCCAGTCTCTCCCAAGTTATGTACAAGTTTTCAAAATCGTTGTTCTATTGAGTTAATTTTTAACAAGTTTTCCAGCATCTCAGTTATCCTCGTTTTTATAGATAAAGAAATATAAGCAAGAGATGTTTCAGTAATTTTCCACAAGGCCATCCAACTAATAAGGAGCCTTGGTGGTGCAGTGGTTAATTGTTGGCTGCTAACCAAAGGGTTGGTGGTTCAAACTCATCCGCAGCTTTAGGGTGGAAAGAGCAGGTGGTATGCTCTCCCCAAGGTCACAGCCCTGTATGCCTCAGAGGGGCCTGTGAGGGGCTGTTCCTCTGTCTCAGAGAGTTGATATCAACAATATGACACCCACCGACAGGCATCACCAGCTAGTTAGTTTCAGGGCTAGGATTCAAACCCAGCTCAGACTTAAACATCCACATACCGTCCTGCTCGTCAGGTAACCGAGGAGTAATACACTTTAAATTCCACACACAGGGAATTGTAAAGAAAAACTCACTCCTACAGGATCCACAGGAGCTGTGGAGGAGTGGTGCAAGCATGTCACAGAGCTAACCAAAACACTGCACATCTTCAGTGGTTCAAATCCACCAGCGGTTCCTGAGGAGAAAAACGGGCAGTGTGCTCTTAAGATTTACAGCCTCTGAACCTTGCCAGAGGGTCGCACTGAGCCAGGACTGATTCAAGCAGGGGTTTTCTTTTCATCTCTAGTGACACACCATGTTTCTTTCAAACTATGAAAGAATCTGCAGCTCGTACTGTGAGCTCCCTTTACAAATCTGGTTTCTCAATGTCTTTGCACCAACAGCATAGGTGTAGGCATTGAACTTGGCTCTGGGCACTTTATTATTCACTCCAACGTGATCCATTTGTAGGCTCTCAGGAATTCTTGTTGCTGTTGTGTGCCATCGAGTGGATGGTACTGAGTCCTTGTGACAGTACCTGACAGAGCAGGACTGTCCCCTAGCCTTTCCTAGCTGGTGATCTCTGCTGTGACTCATAATGACCCTCTGAACAGCAGGTCTGAACCTTGCTTGCACCTTCCCACCACCTCTGATATACTCAAGCCCATTGTGATGATCACTGTGCAAATCCATCCTGTTGAAAATCCTCTTTCTCTGAACCACGTCTTTCCCAGTATGACTGGTCCCTCCTGATGTTCCCAACGCGTGTGGAACCAGCATCACTATCTTTGCCTCTAAAGAACACACTTGGATTGCACTTTGTTCCAAGACACATTCTAATCTTTAGATTGATGTAATAGGCTGCCTTTCTTATGCACCAAGAGGGGTATAAAGAATGACTGTTTAGAGTAAGAGAAGGATCTAGTGAGGGTGTGACTGGTTAATCTGAAAGGTGGTCTTGACAAGGAGTATTGACTTAGAGCTTCTGAAAACCAGCTGGAGGATCAGCCGTGCATCAGTTATGACTCCACGGTGAAGAGTGTGAGTTTTCAGGGTTTTTTAAGCAAAAAACAACTGCACTGTTGTTAAGCGGATTGTGATTCCTCGTGACCCAGTAGAACAGAACAGAACTGCGCTCTGTGTTTCCAAGGCTGTAATCTTGACAGTTTCAAATGATTATTTTATCTAACTTCCCAAGGGAAAAATAATTCTAGAATCATGAAAAAGTCCATTTGAAACAGTCTTTCTAATTTTAAAACTTTAATGTCAAGAGGATACGTATTCAAAGCAAAAATAAAGTGTGTATGTGTGTGATATGTGCATGTGTGTGGAGGGCTTGTGTGTGTAAGGTTGTTGTGACTGTGTGAAGTGTATGTGCAGATGAGTGTGTACGTATAGGGTGCATGTGTGTGCGGTGTGTTGGCATAATATGTATGTGTTGTGTGTGTATGTACTGGGGTGTGTGAGTTGTGTTTGTGCAGTGTGTGAATGTGTGTGTGACGCCTGTGTGGTGTGTGTGTGTGCTGTGTCTGTGTGGTGCGGGGTTGTGTGTGTTAGAACAGTTATTTGGCTGCATCATAAAAACCTTCCGTGGATGGAGCTCCGGAAGCGGACTACGTAGAACCACTGGATTTTAAAAATATGCTTGCTTTCCCAGCATCGTGAAAATATTTACTTTCAAATGTGTAATCATCAGGCGATTTCAGAAGCCCATAAAAATGTATGAGAGATGACAACAGCAGGGCTGTTCTCTCATGGCGGTTCCTGTGCGCAGCTGGGACCCGATAAGCTGGCCCACAATGAGGCCTTTCAGCCAACAGAGAGGACCTGAGGGGTGGGCACGTGTGCTGGGATGTGGCACGCTCACCCTGAGGAGTGGGAGAGCCCAGGGTGTGGACGCAAAGCACTGTGGGCCAGCATGTCTGCCAAGGTGTCCCCATGGATCAGGCAACCCTCAGGTTTCTCAGGGGCTACCCCAAAGCTTAGCCCTTCTGCCAAGCTGGGAAGAACAACTCAGCTTGGTCCGGTGTTAACTCTTCATCTGAGGCAACACAGCTCCTCCTCAGACCTTGTCACCAGTGTCACCGACTCAGAACTCCTCCCTCAACCACAAATACCTGCTCTTCATCTTGCAAGCTTCCTGTGTCCCCTCACAAGTCCTAAAAGGCTCCTTACTATTTTGTTTGGTTTTATGGTGAGCATAAAATGCATCTTCAATTCTTTGTGTTACAGGGACTCTAATAGATAAAATGATAATAAAGATATTAATTTAATGTTTACTAGAGGATTATGAAGGATCCCTGATGGCACAGTAGTTAAAGGCTTCAGCTGCTATCCAAGAGCTCAGCAGTTCGAACCCTCCAGCTGCTCCAGCTGTGGCAGCTTCCACAAGGATTTACAGCAAACCTGGGAGCAGTTCTACCCTGTCCTGGGGACCAGCAGGGACTCGGTGGGAGTGGACTCTGAGTCAGCTGATAAACACTGTGTCAGTATTTTCATGCAGTGTCCTTTTCTATGGTCACAGGACACCTATATGATGTGGATAGTATTACTATTCCATCCTACAGATGTGAAAACTGAGAGTTAGAAAGATTGAATAATTTGAAAGATTGCATATCTCATAAGTAGCAGAATTGGGACTTGACAACTCAACTTCTTGTTGTTATGTGCTGTCAAGGTGGAACTGATTCAGGCAGTACACTGCATGAGAGGAGATTGTCTGTCCTTCTCCTGCAGAGCAGCTGGTGGATTCAAACTACATGCCTTTGGGTTGGCAGCACAACCCAATGACTGAATGCCAAAGCCTATATCCTTACCTGCTAATATATACTGACTTTGACCATAATTTTCTTGGTGTTTCTGCATTTTTCTAAAGCCTATATGTCCTTTCCCACCATCTGTCTGTCTGTGTGTTGTACTGTGGTAGCCTGCATGTTGTGGTGATGCTGGCCATTACATCACTAGTATTTTAAAGACTAGTAGAGTCTCTATGGTGGATGAGTTTTAGTAGAACTTGCAGACCAAAGCAGATGAGGAAGAAAGGCCTGGTGACTTAATCTGAGAATGAGTCAGTGCAAACTCTCTGGATCACAGGGGAATGATGTTAGACACAGTCCTGGCTGATGAGGTCCCCAGAAGAAGAACTGATGCCTTTGAATGGTGGTGTTGACAAGAGTATTGAATTAATGCCTTTGAATGGTGGTGTTGACAAGAGTATTGAATTGATGCCTTTGAATCGTGGTGTTGACGAAGAGTATTGACTCTACCAGCTCAAAGCACAAACAAATCTGTCTTGGAAGAAATGCAGCCAGAGTGTCTCTCTCACCTGCTCTGGGTACACTTTCAGGTGGGACCAGTCCCTGCAGAATGCTGTCCTGCTCGGAACAGTGGAAGAGCAGCAGAGAAGAGAAGACCCTTAACGACACGGATCGGCACAGCAGTGGAAGCACAGCAGAGATCGTGCGGGCAGAGCAGGACAGGTCAGTGCTACACCAGGCTGTGCACAGGGCCACGGTGAGTCAGACCTGTCCTGATGTCACCTAACAACAGAGACCTCATCTCAAGGGCTCAGAGGGAGAAAGCCAAACGAAGTGCAAAGTCAACAGCATAACGGTTACAAACAGGCACCGGGGTGGCAGGAAGAAGGGACTTTTCATTCAAGTTCCCAGTCTATATTACAGAAAGCTGGCTATCTGGAGTGAACTGAACTCTAGCTACTACCACTCATGATTAACCAGAACAATGAGACGGTTTCTGTAAAGATTTGCAACTTCATAAACCCTGTGGGATAGTTTTAAGTCCTCCTACAGGGTCGCTGCAAGGTTTGTGTCTGGTAGGGCACCTGTGACACGGGGACTATGTGTCCGTCCCACATACATGAAAACCAGAAAAGGTCAAGCCATGCAGTCCACTTCTTAATGACCTTTACCCGGCTCTGTTTCTGAGGAACAGAAGGCATAAGAACCACCTAATCTTAATTTGTGGTTCTCCCATCTGGTGAGAGGGCAAGCTTTAAATGATCTATTGTGGCAAAGTAGGACTGCACCTGCTAATTGAACTCAGTCCCAGACAACTAAATAACAGGGCTTTTTCTTCTGGAAACCCACGAAGGATAGAAGATCAGTGCACTTTCACTCCTTCTCTGGGTCTCCCTCTCCCCACTGTTCACAGGATCACAGCCTACACAGGGCTGAGCCGTTTTTAATGACGTATTTTTACTGTTTCTCTAAAGGAGCCCTGACGGCATTGTGGTCAAGCACAGCCACTAACAGAAAGGCCGGTCGATGGTTTGAACCCCCCAGTTGCTCCTAAGGGAACTCTGGTGACGTAGTGGAAAGGAGTGAGCTGCCGACCCAAAGGCAGCTGGTTCTGAATGCAGGAGCTGTCCCCGGGGGAAAGATGGGCCTTCTCTTTCCATGCGACCAACTCCATCCAAAAACCCTCTGGAGGGTCAGCTCTGGGGCAGTTCTGACTTGACAGCACACACCACCAAAAACAGTCACTCCTAAGATGTGGTGGGCTGATTTAGGAAAAACGTACAGCCTCAGACACCCTCTGGAACAGCTCCCCTCTGTTCTTCGTTGGAATCAGCTGGACCACCCTGAGTTTGGCATTGAGTTACAGCCAGAAGTAGCACGTTTGACTGCATGTCACCGTCAAGAATGTAAAAATGAAGTCTCTTGGTCATCACTTAGCCTTATTTAGGTTTAAAAGCCCCAAGTAGACTCTTCTCAATTTCCAAAATCCTCCTTGGAAGAAAGCAACCAAAAAGCAAACCATCTGCTTGCTACTGAATCGATTCTGATGCCTACCAACCTCACGTATTTCAGAGTTGAGCTGCACCTTATAGGGTTTTTCAATGGCTGTGACAGTTTCTTAGATAGCTATGAGCTCCGTTCAGAAGTAGCTCTCCAATCCTTTCTTCAAGGCACCTCTGTGGAGATTTGAACTTCCAACCTTTTGGGTAGTAGACAAGTGCTTAACAATTTGCACCACCCAAGGACTCTCGGAGCACAGGAGCTGCTCTGTAGAAACCCAGTGGATGAATAAGTGAATCGTAGAACCTGGGAGGTGCCCTCTGTTCGCCCGTTCATTCCTCTTCCACTCCACATCTGGGCTGACTTTCCTTTTCATTCCCTAAATCCAAAGGAAAGTTAAGCCTTCTCCAGCCTGGTCCCAGGCATCCAGGATTGTTGTGACTCTCAGTGACCTTATGTAAAGAAGAAGAAAACCCTGGTCAGTCCTGCACCAACCTCACAGGCGCTTCTGTGTTCGAGCCCATTCATGGCCTTCAGTGGACAGTCTTGCTCTTTCATTTGATGCCTTTTCCCAGGGACCGGCCCCTTGTGATCATTATTTTCAAAATATGTAAGCAGATATCTCACAATCGTGTCTTCCAAGGAGCCTCTGGTTGCACTTCCTCTAAGATCTGCTGGTTCTTCTGGGAGTCTATGGTATATTCAGTGTTCCTCACTAACACTGCAATTGAAAGACATCACTTCTTCTTAGTCTTGTTTAATCATTGTCTACGTTTCTCCTGTATACTGGATGGGGCCAGAGAATGCTTCATAAACTGAAAACCCGCCTTATGTTTTAGCTGCATTAAATAAAGCAATATATACTATTTATAAAAACCACTCTACTAAAAGCAAAAAGAAAGCAAAAGTTATCCCCAGGTCATTGAGAAAACCCCCACTCTGCCTGCAGAGGAGGAAGCCAAGGTCTAGGGCGAAAGGAAGAAGGATTAGCCCAGGGTTTCTCGTGCCCTTTGTCTTCAGAGCAAACCATGGGTGTAGACAAGTCTGATTTCTGGTCCTGACCATCTGTTTCCTGCATACGCCCTGCATTTTCCCATCGAAGTAGGCTGGACCATAAAGCCTGACCTCATTATTCCCATAAACCTCCAGATTCAAAGTCTGGGGTGGTGAACATGGACTCAGAAAATCTCAGAGTAACGCAGCTAGAAGGTTCACCTTGAAGTCAGAAAAGGCAAACTTGGTGCTAACACAAACCAAAAGACCAGACTCAGGGCTGTGGGGTTCATTCTGACTCACAGAAACTATCATCCAGGTTTCCAAGGTCCATGCAAACCTTAACTGGAAACTTTCATGTTACTCCTGTGGAGTAGCTGGTAGAATTGAACCACTGTCCTTTTGGTTAATAGATTAACATGCAATACACTACGCCATCAGAGCTCCTTCTTGGAAATACTAGGTGGTTGTGGTTTTTTAAAAAAGGAAACAGACAGAAGGAAATAGGTAGGAGACAACATTTCAGAAGGATGACGGGGACAGAAGTTCAAGTCAAACAGGATTAGGTTGTATTTGGGCATGGCATATTAACTTATTAAGGACAGCTAACTAAGTTTTCTTAGATTATGTCCCTTTCAGGCTACAATTAAAGGAAGAGAAGTCCTTCCAAGAAAGACAGCAAATGAGAAGAGCTGGCCTACAATGTAGCAGTGTGGCCCATTCTCAGATAAAGTCCTGTCTCTAAAGTGTTGACTCCATCTCAGTTAGTTTATTTAATGCCAGATAAAACATAAGGTACTTTCCCCCCGTTTGTAAAGCATTCTCTGGCCCTATAACAGTTGTTGTTATGTGCCGTCGAGTTGCTTGCGACTCATAGCGACCCTATGTACAACAGCCCTAAACTCCGCTCTGTCCTGTGCCAATCGCACCGTCTCTGACACTCCCATCCCAATTATCCCAGTCACTGAATCAATCCACCTCACAGAGGGCCTTCCTCTCCTGTGCTGTCCCTCCACCCTCCCAAGTATGATGTCCCTCTCTTCGATTACCTGGGGAGATGGGAGGTGTTGGAGGCTGGCTTCTAAGCTGCCCCGCCTAACAGTATACAAGAGAAATTTAGACAATGATTAAACATCTCAAGTCAGTTCTCTGCTGTTCACACTGACTCCCTGATTCCATTCTCACACAGAAAGCAAAGAAGCTGGAGATAGTGGTCTAGACTGATCCCCAATATCCACATCTTTCTTCCTGTCCTCCAGCCCTGACTCTGACCATCACTCTTACCTCACTAATTTTCTGAGCCTGCTACTGTTGTGTGTCCTAGCCTACTGTTAGGCGTGTGTAAAGCTGGATACCGGGCCAACTGTTTTCTCACCACCACTTTCTCTCCATTTCTAGCTTAGATACCAAAACCTGGTTGGTGCGAAATAAATATCTATTAGGTGAAGTTGCTTTCTAAAGACTCTTGAAGAACTCGAAGCCAAGTAACAAATCACTAGGAAAATAAGGATACTGGGCACTGTCCACAAGGTCCCCATGTCCGCGGAGCACTGTGCCCCATGCTCACGAGTTCTCCACCAGAATCCTGGAATTTGTCCCTGTGATAGTTTCCAGTCCATCTATAAGCTCTGTCTTCACGTGCTGCCTTGAGAATGTCACTGCTACCATCCATCTTCAGAAAGGAAGAACGGATTCCACCCATTCTACATGGTCCCAGACTAGCTTTTCTGATAACAACTTATCGCCCTTGGTGGACAACGGTTGAAAATGTTGAATGTCTATCTCCAAATACCTGGAGGAAATCTCCATTTGGATGTGGTTTCTAGACATGAATTTTAACAGCTCTCGGGCCTTCAGCTCCATGAATGGAAACGTCCCCGCTTCTCCATGGTGGGCAAAGCCAAGTCCCTCTGTCCGATCCTCAGAAACACATTGTTTTCTGGAGTGGCCTCAGAGTTTCCATTTTTCCTAAAAGGTTTGCAAATGCTCCCTCCACTGGGATCCTCCTACTTGGTCTTTCAGCATTTCTTCATTTCTCTGCCTGACCCTCCCTGACCTTAGAATCACATGCTCAAGGTGAACTATTCAGGGCTGATAGTCTCATACTCAAGGAGGACACATGTGCCTCCCGCACGGTGCCCCTGCTGCCTCAGTCAGCGGCGCTTTACATGAAACACAGTCTGGCTCGTCCTGGCTTCAATATGCAGCAGGTTCCTGCCACCACTTCCTGCTTCCACCTCTGGACTTCCGCTGGTGTTCTCTCTCACCTGATGCCCTTTGACTCGTCAGCACTATCGCTGTACCCTTCAAGGCTTACCACCTCCAAGAAGTGTCCTCTGACTTTTCTACCACAGGATGATGACTACCCGCCTTTCTCCTGGAATCAGTGTTTGGTGTTAGGTGCTGACGAGTCTGTTTCGGCTCAGTGACCCTCGGTTCAGAAGAAACAGAGAGTGCCTGGTCCTGTCCCACCATCTTCACAGTCTCTGCTCTGATGGAGCCCACGGGTGCAGACACGGTGTCAATCCATCTCCTCGAGGGGCTTCCTCTTCTCTGACTTTCTATCAAGCATGATACCCCTCTCCAGGGACTGGCCCCTTTTATTAATACGCCCAAGGAATGTGCTTAGTTGAGCTAGATGATTAGAGTTTGCTTGTTTAGTGAATGGCAATGCTGATAAAATCATAGTATTAATAACAACATAGAAAATAATAATAATGCCACTTGTAGAAAGTTTGCTGTGGGCCAGCAACTGGCCAACCTTTGATTTTCACCACAACCACACAAATTATGTGGATATTTTCCGTATTCTACAAATAAGAAAACCATGTTGTTGTTGATTGCCTTTGAGTCGAGCATGACACATAGCGACCTTATGAGCAAAAGGCCCGAAGTCCCTCTACAACTACAACATTTATCAAAGTTCATAGAGTTTCTGGAGACATGTTCTTTAGGAAGTGGATGCCATTCCTGTTTCTAATAGCTTAAAGAAAAGTCACTTTCTCGCTGTCACCAGCTCATAAATAGTAGGACTAGAGGTTTGAATCCACAGAATCCAGACACTGGTCCCTGGGCTCTCTCTCTCTCTCTGTGTGTGTGTGTGTGTGTGTGTGTGTGTGTATCATAAACTCCATACTGCCTGATGTAGATACAAGTTTTCAGTGCATGAGGGTTCAGAGGACAGTGTTGGTTCAGAGGTAGACTTCCCTCCTTCTATGCAGAAGATGTACTCATGGAAGACCCACCCATTGTGGAGATCTAGTCCACATCAGCACGCCTGGACGCAGTAGTCAGGAAATCAAATGATGTATTACAATGGGCAAATCTGCTACCAAGGACTTCTGTAAAACCCTAAAGAGTAAAGATGGACTTTAACACTGAAGTTCATCTGACCCAAGCCATAGTGTTTTCAATTGCTTTCTACGTCTTTGAAAGCTGGACAATGAATAGGGAAGATCGAAGAAGAATTGATAGCTTGGAATTGTGGCATTATCAAAGAACACTGACTATACCACGGACTTCCAAAAGACCCAACAATTCGATCTTGGGGAAACTACAGCCAGGGTGCTCCTAAGAAACAAAGATGATGAGGCTTCCTCTCTCCTGCTCTGGACATGTTTTTGGAAGGGCCAAGCCCTTGCAAAAGGATACAATACTTGGAAAAGTGAGATCAGGGAAGGAGAAGACCCTCAATGAGAGAGAGTGACACAGGGGAGGCTGTGAGGATGAGGTATGATCAGGCAGAGTTTCAACCTATTGCTGAGTTGGAGACGATTGGATAGCCTCTAAGAACAACACCAACATGCAGGAGACCCAGGTTTGATTCCCACCCAGTGCATCCAGTTCCCAAGCAGAGCCACTATCATCTGCTGATGGAGTCTTGCACATTGCTATGTGCTAAACAGGTTTCAGTGAAAATTCCAGACGAAGGCACACTAGGAAGAAGGCCAGAAAACTCCACAGCCACAATGGTGTGACCCACAGTCCACCATGGGAGGACACAGGGGCACTTGGGCTGTTGGTGCCACCATGAGGCCAGGCGGACCCCTTGGCAGCTGACACCACCACGTCAGGGTCACTAAGGAGCCTTGCTCGCCTTTTCACCTGAGCGTTGAGATTACTGGGAGGAAAAAAGGATTTGATCTCAAGGAGTCTTTCAGCAACCTTCTTCCTGTGAGTGCTGCAGCTTCTCAAAAAGAAGATGTGATACGAGCCGTATGAAATGCCACTGACCTCCGCTTTAACCCTAATCAGGCCTCCTCAACTGACCCCACATCACAGCCACACGACCCCCCACTGCAGATTCTCAGAACTCCCAGAGCCACACATCCACTGGTTGCCAGCCCCTCTTTAGTTGATGTCAGGGACTGCAACGATAGGACTAAGCACACCAGAGATGACGAAGGTGGTCCAGGTTCGCGCAGGGCTTTGCTCGATGTGCATGGACAGGGTCTCTATGAGTCAGAAAGATCTCACTCTTCTCTCTCTCTTGGAGCAGATGGTGGATTTGAACTACTGACCTTTCCATTAGCAGTGTGGTACATTACATGCTACACCTCCAGGGCTCCTTGTCTTCACTTGTTATTGTTATGTGGTAGAGTTGCATTGCCAGCTCAAAGGTAGGAGGTTCAAATCCACCAGCTGCTCCTTAGGAGAAAAATGGGCAATCTCCTTCAGTGCAATTTACCGCTTGTCTTCACTTGCTATTATGAGCTGTCAAGTTGGAATCGACCCACAGCCGACGCTCTGGTGGGTTTTCAGAGACAGTTAATCACACAGGAGGAGAGTGCCCATCCTTCTCCCACGGAGCAGCTGGTGGTCTCGAACTGCATGCCTTCAGGATTACAGGGCAGCTTCTCACCACTAGGCCACCAGAGCTCCTGTCTTCACTTAGTGGCTGTATATTTGCAGAAAAAGTCCCATTGCTTAACTGGCTGGAATGTCCAATATTGAGCATTTTCCTGTCATTTCTGTGGATCAATACTTTTCTAACCTTTATTACATACTGCTTTTGCCACTTAAAAATTCCCAAATCAACCATCTGATTAAATGCAACTCTGACTTTCCTCCAAGTTCTCTTTTTTTCTGACCCTTTGTCTCAACATCTGTTGAAATACAGAATTCAGAATCTTAGCCCCCACCAAAACCCAGGGCCACAGCGTGGATTCTGACCTGGTGACCCCCGAGGACAGACTAGAACTGCCCTGTGGGATTGCAAAGGCCGAGACTTGGTGGCACGCAGTTACCTGTCGGGCTGCTAACAGAAAGGTGGGTCCACTGACGGCTCTGAGGGATGAAAGACAAGGTAATCCATCCCATGAAGATTTATCACCTTAGGACCCCGACAGAGGGTCACTGTGAGTCGAAGTGGACTCCACGACCTGGAAGCAGACAACCACACTTTTCTCTTACAGAGTAACTGGTGGGCTTGAACTCCTAACCTCTTGGTTGACAGCCAAGCGCTTTAACTACCTGATACCAAGGCTTCTGGAGTTTTAACCAGAAAATTCTTTATAATTACTTTTGCAAACAGTTGAGTTAGAGACAAAAGCATTTCGCCCTTCAGAGGGTTCGTCTCTGAGGCTCAGGACAAATCTTTTGTTAATAAGAGAATTGGAACATTTATCACCACCTCCTCACCTCTCGGCTTCCAGCCGCATCTCTTCCCGCTTCTGCCTCCTGAGTTCTCGGCGACGTTCAAAGTCATCCATGGTGTGGTTTCAGGTTCAGGAGCCCAGGACGGGTCAGGATCTAAAGGAGGAAGAAGAATCAATAACAGAGGAGTTAGAATCCATCTCCCAGGGAATCTCAGTAGCTACTTCCTTCCCCACTCCCACCTCCTCATTTTTCTCTACTATTAACAGACCCCCCCTTCCAGACAGAGACTCACCAGAGGCCAATATCTCTCTCCTGAAGGGAGTGTTTTACGTGCTACATCCAGTCTCATTCATTCAACTACTTCAGACACAGAATATCCCAGGATCGCAGTTAAAATAAAATAAAGACCTCATTAGAGAGGTTCTGAAGACTCAAAATATTAGGACACTCAGGACAGGAAGACTGGGAAGGATTTTGTTATTTGTAGAGTGCTGAACAGAAGTTATGAAAAAGTGAACAAAGAAAGTTAAAGAGAACAAGAGAGAGGAAGTGTGGCAAGAAGAGAAATTATGTGGGAACTCCGAGAAAGCAAGCGAGAGAAAGCAAATCCTACAAAAGTCTCTGTAGAGTTTGTATCTTCTGAAACAATATTAACATGAGGTTGAAAGTCAAGACCTCAGCAGTGCCCACCGGTATCCACATAATGAAACATTGCGTTTGCAAGGAAACAGCCAAGTCAAGAGCAAGTCCTGCTCCAAAATCCCCGGCTTTTCTTTGCAAATGTGATCCAACTTCTTCACCCTTTCCTACCTCCTCGTGGTGGACTTGATCCCCGGAAAAGAGTTCCCCCTTCCAGCTCTTCAAAGGATGAGCCCTCTCCCCCTGCGATTCTGTGCCATGAAGCCAAACCGTGCCGAATTTCCCCTGCTGCCCAAACCCAAAAAGACTCCCAGGGCCGGGCAGGCTCCTCCGCCCGCCTTTGTTTACAGAGCTGTCCGTGGTTAGTTAAACTCGGCCTGGAATCTGGCATTTAAGCCTGCTTCAAGATTGCTTCCTGTGTGTAGCGGGAGGCCTGGCTCCCTCTGCAATCCTAGACTCTCAACACACACACACACACACACACACACACACACACACACACAGCACATTTTCCTGCCTTTTCCGTGCTCTTAAGACAGGCCATTTGCTTGCCACTTAAAAAAAAAAAAAGAAAAAAAAGTTACTGTACAAAACCCAGAACCACCACCTGATGACATCCTCATCTGCAGAAGCAGAAACCAAAACTCTGACCTGGAAGCTGAGCTAGAAACCTCAAACACAGAGTAACATCCTTGATTTTCAAAAGTTTTGTGTCCTCCCCCTTTCAAACACAGCCCCCCAAACACAAAAATAAAACCTCAGCCAATACAAAGAAAACAGCACTATTCTTGACATTCTCTCCCTCACCAAACCACCCCCCAGAAGATTATTGATACTGATTCTAGCTCTTCAGAAATTCCACTTGTGTGTGGGTTTCTGTGGGGGTTTTAAAGCTTCGTGTGTTTTTCTTTGTCTTCCCAGTAGCCTTTCCCAAGACTTGGCTGGATAGGAAGGAACGAAGCGGCTTTCCTGTTTATGACTGCAGCGCCCGTCAGGAAATGTCTCTGAATTTGTTTTCCAGCCTGGTCTCTTCATTATCAACAGAGTGAAAAGGATGCTCTGAGGGTCCCCTGGGCGGCTGTCTGAGGGTCTGTCATCCGTAGGTGGACACATGATCACATGATTTGATGCTACAGGGATGTGTTGGGCAGCCCCGTGGGCAGCAGGACAGCGACTTGTCCCTGTAAGGCTGGCTCGGGGGAGGACCAGACTCTGTCCTCCCATCATTCCTCTTTCCTTGCACCTAACCCCCACCAAGTTACCATAGCAACAGCAAACAGGGATGGGCAAAAGAGGCAGGTACTCTGCTTAGTTGATCCAGCTAGTGCTGGCCCTGGCTCCTCCCTCCTCAAAGTAGAATGGACATTCTGGTATGCAGGGCATTCCTCCCAGCCTTGGGGTTCATGAGAAGTGAAGCAAACACCCCTAACAGCAGAAGAGGCCTCGAACCTGGCCTGGTGTCTTGACACTCGGAGGGAAGTGAAATTGACAGCATACCTGGTTCTGCTGGGTAGCCCTCCCTCACCTGCCACCCACATACTTCAATCCCACCACCCTCTCATTCCACCCTGAGACTTCAGGACTCTCCGGGGCACTGGGCTCCTCTCCCAACAGCAGGACAACCCTGCCTTTACATCCACACACCCTCTAGAATGATGCTGAGTATGTACGTGGGAGGAAGAGGGGAGAGTGAGCTAAAGAGAAAGACGTGGGGGGAGCTATCGATGTGTCTGCAGATCTGTGTCTCTCTATCAACTGATAGCTTTATAGATAGATCAGTGGAATAGAATAGAGAATCCAGAAATCAGCCCATCTACTTATGGTCAACTGATTTTTGACAGGGAGATGAAATCAGTTAAGTGGGGAAATGACAACCGTTTCAACAAATGGTGCTGGCAAAATTGGAAAACTATCTATAGAAAACTCAAGCAAGATCCACACCTTACTCCACACACAAAAACCAACTCGAAATGGATCATGGACCTGGGACTAAAACAAAGGACTATACATTTCATTAAAGAAAAGCTTGGAAGAACTCTAGAAGTTCTAATCCACAACAAAAACAGTCTTCCAAGTATCCTGAAAAATCTACAACCAAGAGAGGATAAAATAGATGAATGGGACCTTCTAAGAATCAAATCCCATAACTTCTCCAACAGAGTGAAAAGAAAAGCCACAGACTGGGATAAAAATATTTGGTAATGGCATGTCAGATAAGGGCCTTATATCTAGACAGATATGTAAGGCTCTCTAGTGGTGCAATCCCTCACACATTGCACTGGAAACGGAAAAGTCTGTGGTTCAAATCCACTAGCCGCTCCACGAGAAAAGATGGGCAGTTCCCTCTTGTAAGGATTTCTAACAAGTGGAAACCCAATAGAGGGTTGACTTGTGCTGTAACAGATTCAAGAGCACTTGGTGGGTTCTTTTCCCCTTAGATACACATCTATGAATGAGCCCTCTTGGTGTAATGGTTAAGTGCTCAGCTGTTAACCAGAAAGGTCAGTGGTGTGAACCCATTGGCTGATCCATGGAGGAAAGATACGGCAATTTGTTTCTGGAAAGATTTCTAGCCTTAGGACCCTGTGGGACACATAAATGCGCATACACACATATACGCACATGCATCTGCCTTTCTGGGTTGTGCTTCATAGATGATGGTGGGTGTGTCTAGGGAAAGGAGGGGAATACACACCTGTGGATGATTGGGGTGTTAGCCTCAAGTGGGCTTTTCTAGCCAGGATTTCTCATTCTCTAAAGGATTCGCTTTCCCCTCCCCATCATGTATATTTAGGGAAATAGGTAAACCAGCTACTTCACTCTTTATGTCTTAATCCCCTCATTTTAGATAAGTCAATTTCTTCATTTGCCCAGTCTTATCAAACCATTACTCTGAGCAAACAAGCGTATCTTTTTTTCTCTGAAGCGTTTTCCATTGCAGTCTAATCAGTCTCTATAAACAAGGGTCCAGCCCAGAGCAAAACTCAGCAGGTAACAGTAATCAACATTAGCTCTTAGAAGGAAGCTTCTTCTCTTCATCTGGCTGGGTTCTGGCCAGCGCATCCCCAGCCGTCCATGGCTAGGTCCACGCAGGCATTAGCTGCAAACTCAGAAAACCACACTTCTTCCTGTGTTTCAGGCCAGCTGGATTCCTCACTCCACCTGAGCCTCACCTGGGCCAAGTCCACACCTCAGGGATCCTCAGGACCCCTGCTCCAAGAAGCAGCGACCCTGATCCATTCATTCCCCATGTTCGGTGGACCGTCCTGGAGAAACAACTGCAAACTCAGCCTGGCTCTTCATAACTCTGCCTGTCTCCCACTTCCACTCATCCAGGTGATGTCAACCCAGCTGGTGAACAGAGCTGAGCATACTCACCAGCTTCCTTTAATGTTTAAAGTCCTGGAAAGGGAGTTCTGAGGCTTCCTCCTTCCTCAGAAAGATGCTCACGGCCCTGTGGCCCCAAGTCCCATTCTCTGCTCTTAAGGCAATGATGGTGTGTGTGTGTGCTGCATGTGGTGTGGGGTGGGAAGGTGTGTGTGTATGTGTGTGTGTGTGTGAAGGAGGGGAGAGAGAGAGAATGTTCTCTAACAGGATGGGGCTGAAGGACATCTCATCCTCATAGACTTCCAATGGACTTGCTAGGCTGTAAGGGGGTCAGTAGGGAAAACCAGAAATGCATCTTTTGGTTTGAAAGCAGGAGCTTCCCTGGCTGGCAAGTCCTCATTTCCTCCCCTGTCTCCATTCAAGGCGGAATTCCTCCCTGCACCGCTAGTTAAGGAGACTCGGGGTGGCACAGATGGTAATGTGCTCTGCTTCTGACCGGGAGGTTGCATTTGGAGCCCAGAAAACAGCCCTAGAGAAGCTACAGCCTCTGGAACCCCACAGAGCACTTCTACTCCGCCTACATGGGGCCATCATGGCTGCAACTGACATAACACTGATCAGGAAACCAATTCTCAACCAACTAAGTGGTCAAGTGTGAAATTATTACCCCTCGCCAAGGGGGTGGATTCCAACTCAGAGCGAGCCTGCAGGACAGAGGAGGGTCACCCCGCAGGGTTGCAAGGCTGTGTCGTTCTGGAAGCTGACCGCCACATCTTGTTCCCTTGGACCAGCCAGTAGGCGCAAACTGCTGGGCCTTCAATGGAGCATTTAACCACAGAGTCATCCGGACCTCATTGGAAATGTCAAGGCAGATATTCTTTAGACAGTGCAAGTCCTGAGCATCTTGGATGGCAGAGGAGCCAGGAAGAGGTGTGGCCTAAAGGCCATCAATGCACCTGACAGACGGGATCCAAAACAGCTCCAGGAGAATCTCGGCTTCTGTGCTGGGGAGACTGTGGTCTTGCTCTTGAAGAACTACGATGGGCCGCTTTTTGTGAAGGAACTAAATGCTTCAGAAAGGCAGATACTTTCCAACATAGCTTCTACATGTTGGATTTGTTCATAATAGCAAAGAGTTGGAAACAACCCAAGTGCACATCAACAAATGAATGGATAGAGAAACTCTGGTATAGTCACACAATGAAATAACACGCTGCATTGAAAAGCAAGGAACTCAGGAAATATTATTCAAAATGGGTGACCCTGGAGGACATTATGCTGAGTGAAATATTTCAGTCACAAAAGGACAAATACTGCATAGTGCCACTGTTGTAAAACAGGACTGACCTCGGGGTTGGGGGTGACCAAGAAAGAGGGGTTAAATAATGTATACTGCATTGAAACAGAAGTGAGGAAAAGAAATGTTTAAAAGGGCTATCTGATTAGGTATCATTGTCATGACAGGAGTCCAGAACGAAGGCTGCACAGTGGAGTGGACTTGGGGATTGTATAACAATGAAAGAGTTTGTCTTTTACTTTTCAAAGAGAAGAGTGAACTGGGAGGGGGGGAGATTGGGCAGGGAGAAAAGTGCAACAATGAATGAATGGAAATCCAAGTCTCTGTAAATTCCATTAAAATGATTTTTAAAAAAAATAAGGAAAAATAAGACACACCCTGCGGACCACCACATAGTGCTGGTTGTTAGGTGCTATTGAGTCAGTTCTGACTTCTAACAGCTGTGGGTACAACAGAAGCAGCGCCTGTCCGGTCCTACACCGTCCAAACAATTACTGCTGCCCTTAATCGTTTGTCTCGTGTTGCAGACCTGCTGTCAATCTGTCGTGTTGAGAGTCTTCTGATCCTGTTGCTGCAGACCCAGTGTCAATCCGTCTCATGAGGGACTTCTCTTTCTTCAGTCTTCTCCTTTTCCAAGCACAATGCCTCTCTCCAGGGACTGGTTCCTCTTAAGCTGCCCAAAGTATGTGAGACAAAGTCTCACCATCCTCACCATCTAAGAACCATTCTTGCTGTATTTCTTCCAGGACAAATTTAAATTCATAAGGTTGTTTTTAGGGAAGTAGATTGTGTCATTTCCTCCCACAGAGTGGCTGGTGGATTTGAACAACTGATCTTTTTGGTGGCAATGCAATGGCTAATTTACTGTGCAACAAAACTTTTTTTAAAAAAATCCCAACTCTTTAAAAAATCTCGTCATCACTGGTACATAGTAGGCTATCAGCAACCGGTCGCTGATTTGAGTCTCTGAGGGTTTTCTTCTGGACTCTAACATTCTGTTGTTAGGTGTCACTGAGTAAAACCCTCTGAAATGGATCTGAACTCTGCCCTATCTGTGCCATCCTCATCGGCTCTGACATACTTGATCCCACTTCATAGTCACTGTGTTACTCTATCTTGTTGAACTTCAGGAAAGTACCATTCTGAGTATCTTGGAAAATGTAACTCAAGCAGATTAACCTCTTGCTTTATTGACTAACCAAAATGAAGCAAAGACCCTGTTAATAAACTCTATGTGCATCTTAAAAGTTACATAAACCCACATTTGCAGTGTTTATCCAGTAAGATTGGCAAGGTTTTCTTTCTGATTGTAAAAGTGAACTTCTGTCCTTTTTTTTTTAAAGTTCCATTTATCAATCAACTTTGCTTTTCCCCAGTTCATTTGGGGCTTAAAAACCAAATAAATATGTGAGCTCTAATATACAGCTTGCTCTTAACTTTAGTTCAACCTTCACCATAATATTAAAAAAAATCCCTATGCTACTTAAAAAGAAAATAAATGAAAAAAATTAAAAACACACAATTTCTAAGGCACTTAGTTCAAGACCAGCAATGTAGAAATAAGAATACGGCAGTTCAATCCAAGGAGCTTTCTTTTCAGATTGGTTTCTCTCCCTGCAACCAGTGAAATGTTAAATACAAGATCCTCCTTGGGCTGGGGTCTCTGGGTGGTACACAAGTTTTATATGCTCTTAGCTAAGTCAAAGAGTGGAGTCCATTCGGAGGTACCTTGGAAGGAACACTTGGCGATGTACTTGCAGAAAGATCTGCCATTGGATCCCTGTGGCGCACAGGTCTCTACAGACAGACGTGGGGCTGCCGTGAGAAGGAATCAGCTCCACACCAGCTGGTCTGGGCACTGATGGCCTAGTGGCAAGAAGCTGCACTGCAGTCCTGATGGCACCTGTCTCGAATCCACCAGCTGCTCCGCAGGAGAAGCGTGGGTAATCCCCTCCTATGTGATTAACTGCCCTTGAAAATCTGCTGGAAGGTCAGCTATGGGTTGGTTCCGATTCTGTGACCCCCCCCCCCCCACCACAACAACAATAAGAGCAAGAGAACTGGTTGTGGTCAGATTAGTATTTCTTCACTGTTCGGTCTTTTATCATTGCATTTTCTCTATCTCCATGTCTCCATTTGCAAAACAGGATCCCTGACAGACCTTTCTTCAGTTTTATTTCTTTTTCTTGAGCATACACACAGCAGAAGGTGCACCAGTGCTAATCTTTACTAAATGTACGATTCCGTGACATGCACTGAATTCCTTGAGCTGTGTAACTAGCGTCTTCCTGCTGTTCAGAGTTGCAACTTCTTCTTTAACACCAATCCACTGCCCCTAAACCTACTGTATAATCTTTTGAGTTGTTATTGCCAATCTGTTGAGTCAGTTGCAACTCTCGGTGACCCTAGGAATGACAGGAAACAAGGCCTGGTCTCTGCCTTCCTCACCACCGATGCTATGCCTGAGTACTTTGTTGTAGCCTAGTGCCAACCGATCTCATTGGAGGCCTTGCCTGCTTTGCCAGGGACGATGCCCCCTTCTCCAGGGACTGCTACCTCATGACAACATATCAGAAGAAATGTGAGGCAGTCTTGCCATTCTTGATTCTAAAGAACATTCTGGCTACAGGTCTTCTAAAACAGATTTGTTTGTTGTTCTGGAAGTCCATGGAGTAGTCAGGATTCTTTAGCAACACCATACTCCAAGGGCATGCATTGTTCTGTGGTCCTTGTTCTTATCCAAGCACCTGAGGCAACTGACATTATGATAAGAGTCAGGTACACCTTAGTCTTCTATGTGACATTTTCATTTTTAATCAGTTTAGAGAGGGTTGGTTTTATTTTTCAGCAAATTATCCCAATGTGAGATGTTATTTGATTTTTTTATAACTGTTTCCATGGGTGCTGATTATAGATCCAAGTAAAAGGAAATTCGCAACAACTTTAATCTTTTCTCCATTTATCATGTTGTTTACTGGTCCAGTTGTGAGTGGTTTTGTCTCCTTTATGTTGAGGTGCAAGTTCATGTTGAAGGCTGTATTCTTTGGTCTTCACTGGTAAGTGCATCAAAGCCCTCTTCACCTCCAGCAACAAAGGTGGTATCATCTTCACATTGCAAGTTGTTAATTATCTTCTTCCAGTCATAATAGTGCACCCTTCTTTATATAGTCTAGTTTCTTAGATGGTATTCTCTGTATTCAGATTAAGTCAATTTTATGAACATATTTACAGGCCTGACTCACCTGTTTCTTGATTTTAAATTACTCAATATCCACTTGTTCTATTCAAACAATTGGTCCATGGATAATTTCCTGTTAGGGTAATGAACTGTTCTGAATTCCCATGCTTTGCTATTTTACTCATTATTTTTTATTATCCACACAATCAAATGCCTTTTCATAGTCACTGAAATACAAGTAAGGATCTTTCTGGTATTCTCGGCTTTCGGTTAAGATCCATCTGATGCCAGCATTGATATCCTTTATGCCACATTCTTTTCTGAATACTGACCCCATATAGATAGATCTTAAAAAAATTGCAATGTAGAGGTCGCTAATCACGTGGGAGGAGACTGCCCGTCCTTCTCCCACAGAGCAGCTGGTGGCTTCAAATCGTGGGCCTTCAGGATTGCAGCACAGCTTCTTACCACTAGGCCGGCAAAGCTCCCTAATGTCCAAGGCAGACATTGTTTACTGTTGTTATGTTGCGCCACGGAGTCCACTATGGCTCTAAGGACAGTCTGAACAGCAGCTCGGAATCCTGCATCGTCTCTACCACGCTCAAGTGCCCTGTTGTAATCACTGTGCCCAGCATCTCACTGATGGTCTTCCCCTTTGTCACTGTCCCTCCACTTTTCCCCAGTAGAATGTCTTTTCTAAGGACTGGTACTTCCTGACAACATGCCCCAAAGGAGACAGTTTCACTATCCTTGTCTTTAAGGTTGTACTTCCTTCAACACAAATATATTTTCCCTTTTTGCATCTGTGAAATACTCAGTGCTCTTCACCAGAAGCAACACAGTTGAAAGGCTTCAATTTCTTACTCTTCTGCTGGTAAGGACCTCTTGAAAGTGCTGAAGAGCAAGGATGTCAGTTTAAACACCAAGACGTGCCTGGTCCAAGGTGGTTTCGTATCCATGTGCAAGTTGGACAATGAATATTTTCCCAATGCAAAAAGTATTTTGATTTCTTGCCTTCTGCTACTATGAGTGTTGATTTTGGATCCAGCAAAATGAAATAATTGACAAATTCACTCTTTTCTCTTTCCATCATGATGTCACCTATTGGTGAGGAATTTTTACTAGGTGAGTGAAATTATTGTTTAGCTTTAAGTAGATTTCAGGGCTATTGTGGGTTTATGGCTCAAAGATTACCCCTGGGCAATATATTTAGGGGAGACCTCACAGGCACAATGAGACTAAAGGCGCTATATCTGAGTTCCTTCTTTCATCTTGGGAAACCTGGGCAGGGTTGGGTTTTTGGGTTGTTGAGATTGGGGTGATTACATGTACTGTCTTCAATCTCTGGGAAGACGTCAAGTTTAAGGACTTCCAGGGGCTTCTCTAGTTGAATGTTATCACAAATAGTATTCAGTGTCAACTGGATGGGTTCCTACAGCACTGTGTATATTTTTTTAAATTTTATTATTTGTGTGTATGTATGTATGTGTGTGTGTGTGTGGGTACTGTCAAATCAGATCTGACTGGTACAAGAGGAGATTGTCCCTCCTTCTCCAGTAGAGCATCTGGTGGATTCAAACTGTGTACCTCTGGGATTACAGTGCAGCTTCTTTGCCACTAGGCCACCAGAGCTCTCTTATTGTGTATCTTTCAAAACCCCGTGATTATCGTTTCTTGTTTCTCCAGAGGAAGAAGAGTAGATGAATCTCCATTTAAAGAAACAACATGGAGACATCTAGAACGTTGAGCTCTCATTCGGTAAGCCACAGCCAAACAGTGGTAAACGGCTATGATGATTGTGGCATCTAATTGTGGACTAATCTCTAAACAAGCTTGATCGTTTTCTTAGGCTAACAAAGACAACTAAGTTTGGAATGGATTTCCTCTGATCCCTTTTCAAGGATGGAAATGCTTTTCCCAAGCATAAAGGCACAGGTAAATCCTCAACGAGCTTAGGCCTCTGGTCATTGCTGTTTCCTAGACCCCAGAGAAGAAATCGGTACTGAGTCCTGAGCCACATATGAAAATTCTCCCACAATTTGTGCCCATGTAGAAGAAAAATGGACAGCTTTGTTGAAAATTGTATAAATATGTTTTGACAACATGGGCCTGAAACTGAGGCTCACGTAGATGTGCAGAGGATGAAGCTGGACTGGTCCCTCCTTCCTTCCTTATGAGTCACTTAGATATACACGTCATAGGCTTGCTGGGCTGGGGGCAGCCGGGCCTGTTTTGTGTAAGGAATGACTCAGAGTTCAGGACTGCTTATTGCTGTCACAGGAGCCCTGAGCCACTTACTCGGTGACAGGAGTTTGTCCTGGACCGGATCATGATTCCATTATACATTTACACAACTGCTTGCATTTTAATTACAAAATACGCTAGTGTCTTCCCTAAAGGATTGAAACTCCTTGAAAGTTGTGTGCTGTAGAGTTAGTTGGTGGCTTGTGTGACAATAAAAGCATCATCATTGGGTTTTCTCTGCTGTAATAATTTTTTTAAAGCCTTTAAAATACCACTTTCATTTTATTAATTTTTAGGATGGCTTTAGATTAGCAAGAACATTAGCAGCCAATACAGAGTTTCCACATACTTTGCAACCATTTTTTCCATATTATTAATATCCTGCATTAGTCTGGTATATTTATCACATTTAATGAGCCAGTATTGGTACATTATAACTAAGAGTCTGTATTTTATTCAGATTTACCTAATAAGTTTTCACGGATGGATGTTGTTGTTGTTGTTGTTGTTGTTATAAATCAAGAAAAGGGTGTGTTGGGATTGTATCCATTTCCCCCATATCTATTCCGTCTGTATGCTGAGTAAATCCATCGAGAAGCTAAACTTTATGAAGAATAGGGCATCAGCATCGGAGGAAGACTCATCAACAGTCTACAGTATGCAGGTGACACAACCTTGCTTGCTGGAAATGAAGAGGATTCGAAAGGCTGCTGCAGCACAGCCAACGGCTTACATCTCAACATCAGAGGACAAGGACCTTCAGCTCGGGGCCAGTGTCGCAATCTTTACAAGAGCAGACGGGCCAGCTTCCTCCTCCCGAGGTGCCTCTGGGTGGGCTCCGTCTTTGCTGGCTGAGTGTTTAATTATCGGCCCACCAGGCCTCTTTGAGGACAGCATCTCCACCACTCATAATAAGATTTTTAATAAAACAGACAAAGCTCTTTCTTTTAAAACCAAGAAAAGATGATATTTGTAAAATATGTCAAGTATAATAACTTTATAAAAATTGTAGGTGTCCATGTGACAAATGACATATTATAAAGGTACCAAAAGATAAAAATAATAACATATTGGAAGAGATAACAGAATAATATACAAAAAGGTTCAACATGTTACTTCAATATGTTCATTATATTTGGTTTTTGAAAATAGAGAAAACACATTTTGTTGATGCCATTGCTAACTTTTGAGACAGTGTCCCCATAGTGGCAGGCAATTCTGTGTAACTGGCAGCAGGAATCCCACATCAAATTGAGATTGTCCTCTGCTCAAAAGCTGGCCTGACTGTAGTTTTTGATAGCTGTAAACAAAACATCAATCTGAAGTCAGTCTGATTCTGCTTTGCATAGTCATTTGTGTCCACAACTCTCTCAGGCTTCTAGGACATTAACATTGGGGTTTGTAGAGCTTGTTTCAATCATGAGCATCTGAAATGATGAAGCTTTATGCTTTGGGGATAGACACTGGTTGCTGACTATGGCGTTCATTGAGACAAAGCTCTTTTTAAAAATCATTTTGGTGAGGCTTTGGAAGGCACTCTAGTGCACAGTGGTTCAGTTCTTGACTATTAACTGAAAAGCTGAAGGTTTGGACTTCCCCACTTTTCTGGAGGAGGAGGACAGAGATATGCACTTCTGTGCAGATCTGAAGCCCAGGGAAAGCCTTGGGGACACTTCAGGACAGCCCGGCTCTGTCCTGTTGGACACTATGACTGAGAACCAAGCTGGCCACAGGAGGCTTGTTTCGACTAAAAGACATAGAACACAAACTTGTCATCTTAACCATGTTCAAAAGTACCATTTTGTGACAGTAATTATATTCACAATGTTGTACAACCATTGTCACTATTTCTCAAAGTTTTCATGAATCCCCAAAGGATACCCTGTGTCCCTTAAGCAAAAAATAAAATAAATCTCAACCTCCTCCCCTCTCCATCCCTCTACTCCAGTCCCTGGTTAACCATGAACCTATTTTTGTCTTGATATACTCACCTGCTCTAGATATTTCATATAAGTAGACTGATACGATATTTGTCATTTTGGATCTGACTTATTTCACTCAGCACAGTGTTTTCAAGGTCCATCCAAGTCATGGCATGTAATTTCATTTCTCTTTGTAAGATTCTGTTGTAAGGACCAGCCACATTCTGTTTATTCTTTCACCTGCTGATGGACACTTGAGTGGTTTCCACCTTTGGCTATTATGAATGATCTCTCAATGACCAGTGGCCTCTGTAAAAGTCTTCACAGAATATTTTCCTCAGAGTTAGCATGAGGCTCCCATTGGCTGACGTGGGACATACCCTGGGGCTTTGCTTAACCACTGGGCTTAATTGCTATACAGATGAGCTTGGCTCACACAGTACCCAAAGCCCACCCCTCCAGCAGAGTTCTTAGCAATTCTGGGGAAGGGCAGTTCACTTCCAAGTTCAATTTTAGATTTTCATTTATAGATGTGGTTGCTTTCCTCTAGTGGGGAAAAAAGGAACTTTGTCCCAAAAGAAATTCTAGTGTCAAGATGAGAGCTATTAGGCATTTGTAACTGAGGGGATTGGCTTGTTCTGGGACATTTAAAAAGAAAGAAGGAGTCCCTTTTCAGCAGGAAGTAGCTAAGAGAATACGCCATCCCCTTTTCCTTATGACTCAGGGTGAAGTCTCTCTCAGGGAGGAGTGATAGGGAATGGCAAAGGACACACTGACAAAGAAGATTAATCAGAACTGGCTTTGACAAGCACTGTGGCATTTGGACAAGAACAAACTGGGAGGAGGGTAGAGAGAATAGTGCAACAATGAATGAGTGGAAGCCCAAAATCTCTGTAAATGTTTATGAAAATTAATAAAATATAATTTAAAAAATTAAAAAAAAAAGAAAGAAGGAGAAAGAAGACTTATGATGAATAAAAAGAAAAATAAGGGTGAACTCAAACAGCCCAAATTTCCCTGGCCTTTTGAGAGTTCCTGCCACTCTGCCATACTAAGGAGGGAACACTGACATTCAGAGCCCGTTTAAATGCTCCCCTAAGTCTAGGGGGTAGAGGGCAGTTGCCTGATTTTGCTCTCTAACCATGTTCAGTAATCAGAAATACAAGTATTATTTTGGGTATTTGCCTCAGAACCCAGCCTTCCCAGACCAGGTGACATTACCTACGGGGTACAGATGTTTATCTTCTAACACCAGCTCCCTTAAGAATTCCACTCCAGGCCACAGGAAGGGTGCGGGGCTGCCATAGGCACTCCTGGAAACACAGGGGGCTTCCAGCATCGCTTCAGAGCATAAAATATGTGGAAGAAACTCCTTTCCCCTGCCAACTTCCTTACTAAATTTGTAAATGACAATCTTCCCTAAAGACTGGAAAGTGACCACTGGAAAATAGGGTGTATATCAAGGCATATGTTTGTAAAAGGGATATACACCCATTGCATTTGGACAGCAGAAGCTCAAGTTTGAAGTGGCTGGCAGAGAAGACTTGGGAATCTTCCAACAGCCATGAAGAACTAAGTGGCGCAATCACGAGGGCTGACACACATGTTGTTGTTAGGTGCCATCAAGTCAAGTGTGACTTATAGCAACCCTAGGAACAACAGATCCGAACCCCGGCCTGTCTGTGCCATCCTCATCACCCCTGACACATCTGAGCCCATGGCTGCAGGTACTGTCTCGGTCCATCTTGTAGGACGTCTTCCTTTCTTTCACTGACTCTCCACCTTTCCAAGCTTAATGTCTCTTTCCAAGGAACAGCGTCTCTTAGCAACATATCCAAAGTACGTGAGAGTATTCACCATCCTGGGCTCCAAGGAGCACTCTGTTTGCACTTTCCCCAAGATAAACATGTTGTTGTTGTGTACCATCCAGTTGGAACCGACCCATATCTGACCCTCCAGCAGGTTTTCATAGCAATTAATTGTACACATTGTCCATCTTTCTCCCATGGAGCAGCTGGTGGATTTGAACAGTCTGTCCTTGGGACTGAAGTGCAGTTTCTTACCACCAGGCCATCAGAGCTTCCTATGGTGACAACGTGAAGTCCCCATGAATTGGAGATGATTGATGGCAGCTAGTTTTTACCTGCATGGTAAGTTATCTATTCAAATCAAATGAGTCTCAAGGTCGATCACACCACACGCTGGTTGAAATGATCTCTCTGCATCCTCGCTTGTGTTTGAGGACAAGAGCTGCTCCAGGCACCGATCCCGGTGCTCCTCATCCTTCCTCTCAACCTGCACTTTTTAAGGCGTAGAAGGAGGATGGGATCTCAGAATCTTTTCACAGCAGCTTTTCACTTCTGACCAAATCCACAAGGAAAATGGAAAAATACTTGTAATCAAGGACTTCAATTTGACAGCTGCCCAGCTTGTTAAATGAAAACATGTGGCAACCACTCGCGAAGTCTCCTGACAGCGACGGCTTCCTGTTTGCTGCCCTGACTGCCCTATCTCTTTGGGGGCCATTCGTGTTCCCCAAGTTCATGCTTGGACAGTGCCGTCCACATGGCACACTGAGATGACTAAGCAATTTTGTATGAAATAACCGAAGCGAGCCCTGCCAATTTCAGAATAATTAAGTTTCTGCAGTCTAATATAAACAGTTCCAAGAACTACATGCGGCCTACCAGCAGTATACATTACAAGTAGTCAGTGCTGTGGCCAGCTGGAAGACAGATCAGCCTATTCAAGTAGAATTGCTCAGAATTTAGGGTATTATTTTTCTTTTCTTTCCTTATTTTTCCCCCCCTGCATCCAACTTTGTTTCTTTGGGAATGTTTTCAAGTACACAAGAGCTAAAAGATGCCTGTGGAATTGCACCTCTTATACACCAAATCACAGTTTCTCCTGAGAGTCTTCTGAACTTGCGAGAATTAGTCCCACTGCAAATCCAGCCCACACTGCACAAGGAAAACGGCTGCCAAAAGAGAAAGGAGCAAACGAATCCATGTTGTTCTCACTCCTTTACCAAGCACGATGTCCTTCTCCAGGGGCTGGACACGAAAACATGTTCAGAATGTGCGAGAAGAAATGTGGTCTCTCATAAAAGGAGAGAAGAGGTTTGGAGACAAGGACTTGGGTAGAGGACAGTGGTTCCGTGAAGATCCATCTACAAACCAAGGCGTTCCAGGCCTCCCTGGGAGCCACCAACAGCCACGAGAGAAGGGAACAATCTATTCTTTAGAGCTTCCAGGAGAAATCAACATAACCAATCTCCTGATTCAAACTCCTAGAGCCTAGAACTGTGAGACAATGCATTTCTGTTCATGTCTGTCCCCCAGCTTGGGCAATCAATGATCAATCAATCAATCATCAATCAATCTCTCTCCATCTCTAGGGAGCAAACACAGGTAATAACAGATATTTCAAATAAGAATTATAGATAGACAGATAGATATTAGATAGATGATAGATAGATAGATAGAAATAAAAATAGATATGTATTCACAAAGAGAATATGAAATTATAAGACAAGGGTTTGTATACACTCAGGAAATGTATACATATGGGGCAGACGAGATGGATTGACACAGTGACTGCATCAGTGGGCCCAGCATCGCAGAGATGATTAGGATGTCACAAGACAGGATGAGATTCACATCTGTTGTTCACAGGGTCGCTAAAAGTCACTGTAGACTCAGTGGCAGCTAACAACAACACAACAACATGGGGCAGACATTCACTGTTGTGTTGTTCTCACCAAGAACAGATTGGCTCTATCTCATGGCATGTCTGTGTGTGAAAGAATGAAATTCATTCTTTCGGGCACTAATAAGTAAAACTCCACTCACCCCACTTCTCTCTTCTAAACAAGTGTTCAAGAAGTAGAGAGTCAGGCCTGAAGGAGACTGAGTTATTCTCACCCACTTCTTTCCCACCTCAGACTCTGCATGAATAACACAAAAATAACGAGCTCTCGGATGATCTCTGCCAGAATGTCCGCAGAGGCGAGGAATCCACAGAAGATGCTAACTTGCTGGTTCAGGAATGAGCAGGCTCAGGTACCACCTTCTCGGTGATCCCACGAGCCTCTGACACTAAAGACGTGTTTCTCACCCACCACGAAGTAGAAATGTGCTGATTGAAAGGAAGCCGATCCATTTGGGTGTTTCATATGTGGGTTCACGATTCCAAGAAAGCAACGGTCCACAATCGATTCATCCCAGTGGCCGAACATCTCGAGACCAGCTTTTCCTCTTTGCGAACCACAAGCAGACCTTTCATTTGTTGACACACAGCCTCTGGACAGTCATGAAAACAAGATGTTCTCTTACTGCTTTTAAAGTGAAACAGATTTAAGTCAGGGTCTCAGCTGAATTTTAAAACCAGATGTTACATAGCAAAAAAAAAAAAATAAAGCTGAGCTGACCCCAGCAATGAGAGGTTATTTCACTTGAACTTGGATATTCTTGGTTGGTGGGAAGAGTGAGCAAAGATGCCTTATCCTGGATGCAGGAGCAGCCCACGGTTTACTACCGTCTCACCCAGTGCCTGACCTGCCGGATGGGGCAGTCGTTATGGGCTGGCGCTTCAGTTGTCTTGGGTTTAGAGGGGTGAGGGAACAAAGATGATCTTTCTTCTGCATGTCACCATCGTGTTTCTTTGACAGCCCCAGAGACCTTCCAAGAACTGGTTTTACCATATCTACTGCCTGATTCCTGTTCCCACACAGGGGTCCTTGAGGGATGTAGACTGTTCATGTGTCTGCTGTTAACCAAACAGCTGCTGGTTCGAGTACACCCAGAGGTACCTTGGAAGAAAGCTCTGGTGATCAACTTCCAAAAATCCAGTCATTGGAAGTCACGTTGGTTGACTCCTAGGCAACTGGTACGTCACATGTAAACAAACAGGACCCATCCCCAGGCCAAATTCCTTGGCCCTGCAGTCACCCTGCCCTCAGCCCTGCCTTCAGCCCTCTGCCCCTGCTTCTTTTCTCTCCAAAACCAGGGGCGTCTCCACTCTCAACGAGTCTGGATCTTTGAGTCCAGCTCAAGAGTTCTCTCTCTGTGAAGCCTTCACTCACTTTTCACCCCAGAATCATTCTCTGTTAATTTCCCCAGAGTCACCGGTGCTGAACACTACATGGTTTTGTTTTCCAAATCTTCTAGAAGTTCTCTCTGGAGCAAGTCTGAAGCTGCTCAAGGCTGGATCCAGAGCTTCTCGCATTTCTGCTTACCATGCTAAGTGGTGTGAATTCACACCTCTCACCTCCAGAACCAAGAGACAATTCGTTTCTGTTCCTCAAGACCACCCAGTTTGTGGTCCTTTGCTATTTAGTGGTCAGGAATTGTGTTGCCAGCCCAAAAGCCTGTGGCTCGGATCTCCGAGCTGCTCGCTGGAGAAAGATGGACAAATTCCTACTGTGCGATTTCCTGCCTCTGAACACTCACTGGAGGGTCAGCTATGGGCTTGTTCTGACTTAAACATAACCAGCGCATCCATGAATGACTGCTGGTGTACCAGCCAGGGCACCGAGGAGCAGTAACAATGATTTCAGAAGGGAACCCACACGAGGAAGTATTTATTTATGCAGTAAGTAGTAACTCAGACTTCCATGCACCAAGCGCTGCTCTAAGAACTTTACAAATGTAAATTCTCACGGCAATCCTCATTGTTCCGAATTTATACAGAAGAAGATTGAGGCCCAGCAAAGGTGAGTGCTTTGCCACAGAGTTCATAGTCTGTAGGGCTAGGAGTTCTATTCCGACAGCCTCTCTCCCGGGTCAGTCTTGTAGCTACAGTTCTATGCTGTGTCTCACAGAACTTCAAACCTATCCGGCAAGGCAGAGGGTGACAAGAGCTGTGGTGATGACGATGAAATGACTGGTGACCATCTGGGAGGACGGGTGATTAGAAGCTTTTCCGAGGAGCTGTTTCCTCTCACTCTTTAGCCAGCTCGAAACCAAGAGACATTGCTCTGTGCTGTTTACTAGCAAAGGAAAAATGAATCTCTTGCTTCTGTTCCTTCATGCTTCGACAAACAGACTTATTAATGTATTTAAGTGAGGTCTGAGTTGGAAAAGAAATTCTGTCTAAAGTTTTCTTCACATGTCAACCTACTCATTTTGTGAGGCCCTGAATGGGCTTTGGACGTGAGGTGAAGCCACCTCCACGTACCTGTGGGGTTAATCGCAGGGTGGATCCAGGTTGTGTGGAACTTGAAGAGCATTTCACTTCGGAGACCTTCTCCCAAAGGTCATCACCTGATTCACAGGAGGAAGAAGGAGAGTCGGCGTCTATAAAACGTACATCCTCGGGAAGCCCATGGCCCCGTCCTACTCTGTCCTACAAGGTGGCTAAGAGTTGAAATACACTCAACAGCTGTGGGTTTGGGTCTTATATTTATAAATTGTGCAATTCTATGATGAAACCATTTTCACAGGGAAGGCAGAATCTACCAAAGGAATGAAACCTCTTCTCAAAGAGAAAACAGTACAATATTAAGCATGGCTGGTGAGGGAGGGACCCTCAGCTTCCTGGTAAATCCACTTCTGGTTGCTATATTTACTTCCCAGAATGTTCCTGGAAAAGGTCATCCTGCCCTTTATTTTGCATTTTATTTTCAAACTCCAGTTATTTTTCTCTCTTTTTAAAATGGCGACATCAAGACCAGGATTTAAGAAACACGTATGATAAGGGGGCAATTACACTTCACTCTTGAAGGCGATTTGTGGAAAAAACAGAGTTGCAAGTCAAGCCAGCGCCTTGCAGGGCTTTGCCTGCAAACCACATAATTAAGTATGCTAGGTGATGAGAGGGCGATGAAATTTCAAATAATATGACTTTCTGCCAAGGAGAGACCAATCAAAAATAAATAAACAGTATCAGAAATCACAACCTACGTCAATGGAAACGTTATGGGAGTCACCAAATTTTCCATTGCATTCAAGAAAAGAGTCCATTTTACGGGAAAGAATGAAGGAACCTTGCTACGGCTACTAGAGCAGATGCCAGCGTAAGACTGAGGATGACGGTGGCCTGAACTGACACCTATCTGCAGAATGAATGAATTAATGAATGACTACAGTGTGTTGGAGGAACAGAAAGACAGACAGACGGTGTTAGTGGTGACTCTAAGTCTCCCTTATCAACTCCCGTTACAATTCCAACTTTTAGTCTACATTATTAGGTGACCTAGTGGCAAGAAGTTGCACTGCAATCCTGAAGGCACATGGTTCAAGACCACCACTAGCTGCTCTGTGGGAGAAAGATGGGCAATCTCCTCCCATGCGATTAACTGCCTCTGAAAACCCGCCGGACGGTCTGCTATGGATCTGTTCCGAATCAATGGTAAACAACATTCTAAGAAAGCAGTTAGATACATGCCCAAAGTCTCTTATTGTAACTCATCTTTTTATTTACAGAAACCTTGGTAGTACAGTGGTTAAAGAGTTTGCTTTTAACCCAGAGATCACCTCACCGCCTAATTCACAGGAGAAAGATGCTCCCATCAGTTTCCATAAAGACGTACATCCTCAGGAAGCCCATGGCCCCGTCCTACTCTGTCCTACAGAGTGGCTAAGAGTTGAAGCACACTCAACAGTTGTGGGTTTGAGTTTTATATTTACAAATTGTGTAATTCTATGATGAAACCATTTTCACAGGGAAGGCAGAATCTACCAAAGGAATGAAACCATTGAACAACTCGGGGTAAAAAGCTGTTAGAAGAATTTCTTCCAAAGATTCAACATGTGTTTGTGGTTCTAAACCCCTCCCCGCCCTCTGCATGTGACAGACACACTTTCAGCCCGAGTCAAGGTGCCCTCTTTCTCTCTCTTATCAATTCAGGTCATGAAATCACAGGACCAAGTGCTGCTGCTGCTGCTGCTGGCTGGCTCCGTCCTCTCTGACAAAGAGACTTCAGCCAAAGACATTACAGTAGTCAACCGTCCCTCCTCCCTGTCCCAGCTCAGCCAGCATCCCAGAGTCACAGCTCGTTTGCACCACGCGGGCGTGAACATTCCAGTCCCATGTGTGTGTCCAGCTTGTGAAAAGCTGGTGTTGGAGAAAATGATGGACGTTGTGTTTCAAATTTAACAAAAGGGAGGAGGCGAGAAAAAGAAAGCGAAGTAGGGAGTTTGGTCTAAAATTTCTGCTTTGAGAAATGTAGCTCTGTGCTTTATCCTCTAATCAAAATAGACGTCAAAAGTCTAGATTTCACTTGACACTTAGTAGGTTCTGGGGTACAGAGGAAAGAATCTTGGACTTCTTCCCCCTAGACCAAGAGATTGTTTCACTTATTCTACCAGAATCCTGACCCAGGGAGTAGTGAATAACGCTTACAACTTACATTTCTCAAACATCTCTAAGCAGTTTGGAAGGAGAAGAGTTTGGGTCCCTAAAATCCCATCACAGAACAGAAGGTGAGACTAACGATGGTTTGGGTTCAGAGCTAAGCATAGTCATTTTCTCTGTACCGGATGTGTGCTGATGCTTCGTAGACAAAGGGTTAGAAAACTGGGACCTGTGTCTCCTCCTCCATCTGCAGCTGCCATCTTGTCCGGTGCATGGGCTTCATTTCTTCCTGTCAGAGGCCATGAGATAGGAAAGACGCCTCCTCCATTCGGGCCATGGCTTCAGCTCAGTGTGATGCTGAAATGCTCTTTTATCTTCCTCATGAAGAAGGCTAACCAATGTTGGGAAGATCGTAGCAGCTGTGAGCCATTGTCTCCTCAGCCTCCAACCCAATGTGGGCCATGGCCCAGGCTCACTGGGTAATTCCCTCCTCACGCCTCAAGGCGAGGCCCTGAGAACTCTTTGAGGTGATGCTGTTGGGAGAGAGAGGGGGCTCAAGATCACTCGTAGCTGAGCCCAGGTTGACAGGCCTACAGCCACAAGCAGGAACCACGGGGAAGAATCGGAGCTAAAAACCAGCGCCTTCAGATCCAGCCTCGGGCACTTGACTCTCCACTCGGCAGGAGACAGGGCACCTCGCCCCGCGTGTGCAGGAACCCTCGTTCTGCAGAGCTCCAGGAAAGAGGAAGGAAAGAATAGACTTCTCTTTCCACTCCATCTGGAGCTTCAACTGACTCAGAAAATACGGGCCCACAGTGGCCATAAAACCGCCCATTTATGTGTTTCTAAAGCAAGGGTAAAGCCGGCTGGGTGCTAGCGACTTGCAGCACATCTTTTACAAATCACAGGAAAATGAACTCTCTCTCTCCAAGCCCTCGAGGAGGAAAACTGACTGAAATGAATGAAAGCCAGCCAGGGAGGCACCTCTTCTGGCGACCCGCCACTTTCACTTGGCACACTCCAGCGAGGGGGGCTGTTCACCAATCCCAGAGCTTCTCTGGGCCCTCGGAATTTCTCCCCTCTCACTTTATGTAAACAATAATTTTCCTAAAAGTCACGGATTCGGGTGTCCTTGGCATTTCAGGTGCAGACAGTGGCCCAGCCTCTCTCTCCTGGCTGTGAGCTGAACACACATGAGCGTGTGGAAGTGTGTGGCTGGAAAGTGCTGGAATCTCAAAAGTCCAGTAAAAAACTGGGGATGGGGGCAGGGAACATGCTGAGGAGAAGCTTCTAGACCTCTGAGAGTCTGCTCTGCCAACAGACAAGTGAAAGACAGACCAGGCTTCCTGCTAAGATTATGGGAGAGCAAAAAGGAAGAAGACGGAAGGAGGGGACCCACAGGAAAAGAGATTCTTAGAACAAAGAAGTGAGGTGAATGGAAGCACCCACATTATTTTTTAAATGTTTTACACCTTATTTGCTTTTGCCTCACACAGCTGCTGGTGGCCCCCTCCCAAATAGAACTGTGTTCTGTAGAAGCTTTCAATGGCTGATTTTTAGGAAACAGCTTTTTCTTCCAAAGGACCATTGGGTGGATTTGAACTTTCATCCTTTTGATTAGCAACGAAGTGCCTTAGCTGTTTACATCTATCCAGAGGTGTCCTGGAAGAATGATCTGGCGATCTAAGTTCCCCAGATCAGTCACTGGAAATCCCATGGTTCACAGTTCAACTCTAATGCACACAGAATCTACTTCATTCAGAGCTCACACGATGGCAACTGGATTTTTAGTGTATGCGGCATCTCCTCGAGTGCTGATAGACATGGAAAAGGCACATCTTCCTGTTTCAAAACCTGCATGATGAGAGAGCTGTAGGCAGGTGACTATAACACAGAGAAATCAATGCTCTGAGAGGCATGGAAATGCTAAGGGCAGGGGTGTGTGTGTGTGGGGGGGGATCAGTGGGGAGTTCGTGCGTGAAAACGAGAATCAGGAAACATGCTGACTGAGTGGTGATCAATAGGGGTGAAATTCTGAAGAGATAACTGACTGAGGACTGGGCTATTTCCCCCTAAGTAGTGTTCTCCACACTATCACTAAACTTGGCAATCTGATGAATGAGTAGTTTCGCTGGCTTTATCTGTCCCTGCCTTCTGACATAGCCCCTTCTTGGTCCCTCTGCTGGTGAAACATCTTCCTTCACCTAGGTGAGGAGAATTTGTTAAAATACAGGGGTAATACGGTTTTCTGGTTATGGATTGAAAAGCTCAAGAAAACATGTAGTACGATCCTAATCCCTTGCATTTGTGATGGTGACCTCGTTTGGAAGTAGGGCTTTTGAACAGTTATCAGTCAGCACAAGGTCAGAGCAGAGGAGACTGGACCCTAATCTTATATAAGTGGTCTCATTAGGAAAGCAAACAGATACAGAGAGGCACACGGGAAGACAGATCCTTGATGATGCACCACCCAAGTGGGCCAAGAGATGGTACAGAATCTGGAAAGGACTTATAGGATCTTCTAGAACCTTCAGAGAGAGCATCAGAAGGCTGGTGTCTTCAGAATTGTGAGACTATGCCTTTCTGTTCTTAAAACAACCGGTTTTGTGATGTTTTGTTCTGACAGCGCTAAGAAACTAAGACATTTCTGAAAGCATACTGTTTATGTAAACGTGGATCCTTTTCCCCGGCAAGATCAATCCATCATCACCTTTTTGCTTCATTGTTTATGAGAAACTGGTGTTGTTGTTGCTGTTGTCGGGTGCCAATGAGTCAGTGCCAACTCACAGTGACCCAGTGCACGAAGGACAGGTGTGCCCATGCTGCACCATCCCCGCAGTCTCTGCTACGCATAAATCCATTGCTGTCCATCACTGTGTCTAATTCATTACGTGGATCAGGGCCTTTGAGTTGTGGTGTTGGAGAAGGGCGCTAAGTGTCCATGGACTGCCAAAAGGACAAACAGCTATATTTTGGAGAAGGTGCAGCCCAGAGTGCTCCTTGGAGGCAGGGAGAGTGAAGCTTCATCTCACATACTTTGGGCATGTCCTTAGGAAAGGCTATTCCTTGGGAAAGGACATCATGCTTGGAAAATGGAAGGGTCAGCAAAGGAGAGGAAGACCTTCAATGAGAAGGGCTGGCACAGTGGCTGCGGCAGCAGCTCAAGTTTATCAGAGATAATGAGGATGGCACAGGACAGGACAGGACAGGGTTCAGAGCTGTTGTTCATCGGGCCTAGAGGGGTTGTACTTGACTCCACAGCACTTAACAACAACTTCAGGAGAAGAGCCATGAAAAACCTGGTTCGTGAGTAGGGATTTGAGATAGACCACCAAGCAATGATGACAAGATTATCATGGTGGTTGATTTAGAGAAATTGTGATCCATGGTAATGATTTTCTCAAGACAACAAATGAATAGACTAAAAAATATTGATTCTGGTCCCCAGAGAGTGGTATGTTTGGCCCAATTTCTCAAAGTTCACATATAGAAGAAATCGCTTCTATTGCAATAGCTGTTAAATGTGTGGTCTCTCGGGAGGGCGGCGGCGTGGGATCTGAGTGGTGAGGAGACATAAGGAGGCCTCTATTCTTCACGCCGTCACAGCGCTCATTACAACTAGATACACATTCTTAAAATAATGAAAACATAGGGCTTTGACAATTTTAAAATTAGGCAAAAGAGGTAAAAATAAACCAGAGAAAAACACATTACAAAACAGGCAACAATTCTTTCTGAACTTGATAGAGGTCTTTATCGCCAACAACTGACTGGTTGGTGGATATCTAATCTATGAGGTGCACATAAGAAGGAATGATTTCTCTCAGGGTATCTTTCAGTACAACAATTTAAAAATCAGGTGGAGATTTTAACCAATGATGGCGGGATCGAAAGGAAACCACACAAACTCTACTTACAAGTCAGTGATCAGAAGTCCCCTCGGAGTCTCCCAGCTGATTGCTGGTCACCGTGGGATTTCAAATGAAGACTCTCAAGGGTTTGGTCACACCTGAAATCAAAGAAGAACCAACATATAATTAAGAGGAATGGAGTTAGTTCATGAAGACTATATATTTTTAAAAAATAATTATTATTAATTTTAATGACAATATACAG
>NW_006399805.1:5516501-5549395 GCF_000299155.1 Elephantulus edwardii | reverse complement strand
CAACATATAATTAAGAGGAATGGAGTTAGTTCATGAAGACTATATATTTTTAAAAAATAATTATTATTAATTTTAATGACAATATACAGATATTTTGGATTTCCATTCATTCATTGTTGCAGTTTTCTCCCTGCCCACCCCTGCCCTCCAGTCTGTTCCTCTCTTTGAAAAGTAAAATAAAAATTCTTTCATTGTTATACAATCCCTCCCCTCAAGTCCACTCCACCATGCAGCCTTCGTTCTGGACTCCTGTCATGACAAAAATACCTAATCATATATACCTTTTAAACAGTTTTTTCTCTCATCTGTTTCAATGCAGTATACATAATTTATCCCATCTTTCTCAAGCCTGTATATTTTAAAACAGTATTCCCCTCACCCTTCCCCTTGCCCAAGTATCTGGTTAGTTAGGACTTTAGCCGGCAGTTGTTAACTGTGACTCGTGGTGCCCCATGCATGTTGTGTAGAACAGTGCTCATAGAGTTTCCAATGGCTAAGTTTTGAAAAGTGGGTCACAAGGCCTTTCTTCGGAGACCTCTTTGGTTGAACTTTAAACTCCAACCTTTGGGTTAACACCATAGGAACTTAAGAGAGATATAAGACAAGTACGGGGTTTTTGAAGTCCTGTTATTTCAGAAGTGGATGGTCAATCCTTCTTCCTTATTGGAGGGGTTGAAACCAAGCTGCTCCCTAGAGGCTGAGATTTTGAAGCTCCAGCTTACATACTTTGGTTATACGGCCAGGAGAGACCAGTCCTTGGAGAAAGACATTATGCTTGCAAGGGAAGAAGGACAGTGCAAGAGAGGAAGACCCTGAATGAGATGGATGGATACAATAATTGGGGTAGAGAAGGTAGGTATGTTGGAGACAGTGAGATTGGCTCAAGATAGAGCAGGGTTCAGAGCTGTTGTACATAGGGTCACTTTGAGTCGCAGACAACGCGATGACATATAACAACAAGACAGGTATATTAACACCCCCCGCCCCACCCTATTTGTATTTAAAGAAAATGCAGTGGTTATAGAGTCAGCTTCTGAACTGGTCAAAATAATGGAGTGAAGAGGTGATATAGTCCATACAAAACAATGACCACATAGATATTAGCACCAACATCAGAGGTTCTAGAACTTAGTTAAGGGTATGACTTGTATAAACTTCAGACCCTCAGAGCCTGTGGCCAAAGCCTTCTGCTGCTGGTGGTTAAGACTGGTGGGTGCGAGACAAGGGTATGGAGACATGCAAATCATTACAGGAATGCACGCATGAGTGACACGTAGTTCACTCCGTTTCATTCGAAACACAGCAATAAACGTTGAGCAGTAGAAGGACCAAGGATAAGAACTGCGACAGCACCTCACTGTCACACCCCTAGATCTGCCCCAACAAGGGTGGTGAGCAAGAAATGCCAGTCTTTTATACAACTAGGGGAAAGGCAGGGTTTAGTTTCTGGTAGTTTCCTTTCATTTGATCACAAGGTGCTGAAATGGTTCTTGTGAATGAATTTAACTTGCTTTCTCTATTCCCAGTTTCTGCTCCCTTCCACATCATAAAAAAAAACCTGCAGCAAAAAAAAATTATAAATAAACTAGTAGGGAAAAAATGTATATGAACAAAACATACTGTAAAGGTATTACTATATGAAAATCAATACAAAATGTCAGCTCAGAGAGGTGAATGGGCATGGTTAGAATCACACTGCTGGAAATTGACCTGGACTCAGATTCACAGTCCAGGTTCCTCAGGTGCCAGTCATCCGTGTCTGTATCCATCTTGGAAACAGCAGTAGTGGCACCACCAAGCCAATTTTGCCAAGTGGGGTGCAGGGAACCCTGTTGTAGATGCCGTCAAGTTGAGTATGACTCATAGTGACCCTACGAACAACAACAGATCTGAACTCTGTCCTATCCTGCGCCATCCTTGCCATCTCTGACACACTTGAGCTCATTGCTGCAGCCACTGTGGTCAGTCCACCTGGTTGAAAGTCTTCCTCTTTTTCACCAAATTTCCACCTTTCCAGGCATGATGTCCCTTTCTAAAGAATAGCATTTCCTAGAAACATGTCCACTGTATGTGAGATGAAGGGTCTTTTAAATTCATGAGCAAAACCAGGCACCAGCTTGAGCAGCCACCAAGGCTATTTTACCACCTCTTCCACGCCCTCTACCACCTCTCTCAACTTGTCCCAAATGCACACGCAGAAGTGATGACTGTGGTAGAAACACTCCAAGCTCCTTGCTCAGCATCCAGTGAGCGTGACTCCTTGAGGAGCCAACAGTCTAGCTGGTGTGATGAAACGTAATTACTCACTGAGGATAGAGAGTCACAGGATGAGAAAAGCTCCAAATCCCATTCAAATTCCTTTTCCTGCACTCCCTCCCTCCAAGCAGGACAATTTGTGGAGGGCTCTGTGGAAATCTGAGGAGACAAGGCAAGAAAATTCCCAAGCTATCTGCCAGCTGGAAAACTTGCTAAAGCTGACTTACAACGTGACTCCTTGTATTCGAGGTCCCCTACCTAGACACAGGGTGACATTAAAAACACTTACGGGATGAAAGAATGGAATCCATGGATGAAGTTTAGGGACACCCTGCTTTCTGAAACTATAGACCAAAGTTTGTGATTAATTGCCTCTGAAAACCTGCTGGAAGGTCAGCTATGGGTTGGTTCCTACTCCACAGCACACAACAACAATGGCTTAGTGGTAAGGAATTTTGTTGCCAACTCATAGGCATGTGGTTCAAATCCACCGGGAGCTCTGCAGGAGAAAGGCGGGAAGTCTCCTTCTGTGTGATTTCCCGCCTCAGAAGGCCTACTGGAGGGTCAGCTATGGTCTAGTTTCAAGTTAACAATACACAACAACAATGTACATCTGGACAAATAATAAGGAAGGCTGAATAAGGATCTGTCTTTGAGTTGCCGTGTTGGTGAAGAAGACTGAATATATATCATAGATTTCCAGAAGAACAAATGAATCTGTCTGGGAGGAAGGACAGCCAGGATGCCCATAGAGACACTGATGAGGAGACTTGGTCTCACACACGTCAGGGATGTTGTCCTTGTAAGATTTCATGCTGTGAAAGGCGGAAGGTCAGTGAAAGAGAAGAAGATGCTTGCCTGGGTGGATTGGCACAGTGACTGTGCCATGAGCTTAAGCACAGCTGATGGAGAGGTGGCCCGGGGTCAGGCAAGGTTTCCTCTTACCATATGTAAATTACTAACCCTGACAAAAACAACCAACCAGCCAACCAGCCAACCAACCAGCCAACCAATGTGCACTGAACAGTGCCATTCAGTGATGCTCACACTCATAGCGACCTATACACAGATTTAAAAACCACAGCCTCTGGATTCATCCCGATTCCTGGCAACCCTCTAGCAGAAACTGATGACGAGGTGAAAGCGATGGGACGCCAGTGGCTTATCTTGTTGGTAAGAAAAAGATAGAAGTGCTTTAAAAAGAAAATGTAAAGTGAATGGCAGAGTTACAACACGTTGAGATTTCCAATGTGCCTATTTAGAGCCCAAGAACCAGAAAGTTGATGTTCTCTCTCGCCCATGTTTTGAGAACTTTCCCTAGCATCAGAGTTACCTCACAACTTCCAGCAGAAGCCTGATGCACCGTTACTCCCCCGGCCTGTTAAAACACCATTTTCAGTGCAGTGCCCAGTGAGTGGATTCTGGCTGACCCAGCTCAGAGGCACTGCTGGATTCTTGGGGTGGGGGCGGAGGTGGGGGTGGGGGTGGCGAAGCTGCTCTAGACCGGACGTGGTACGGAGGGGAACGTGGTGCAGGAAGAGGGAAGGGGGTGGGGGTGAGTCGGAGCTCAGCAAACAAGCCCGTCTTGCTCTTCCCAGCCCCCTCTCAGACAGTGGCCAAGAGCCAGAAGCTAGACATTATTCCTTTGATGCAACTGTCTGTCCAAATATGGGAATAAACCCAGGTTTTAGGTAAATGTATTCACTGTAGAGGAACCAACATGGAGTAAGAAAAGGTGGACATTCCACTCTAAGTCTGATCTAAGTCTGATCTCTAGGCCTCCGAAAGGAGTGATTTTCTCCAGAAACCCTGGGGAAATGTAACTCAAGCCATCCAGACGCGTGAGTCACACTTATATCTCTCCATTAAGCTAAGCAGAAAGCCCTGCCAGTGTACCTCTGCCCACCTCTAAGACCCTAGGCCACAATGCCTGCCATGAATGTTTGCATCACAACAGGTGAAGTCCCTCAACGACACGGCTTGACATAGTGACTGCAAACCACCTTACGCACAGTAGGGGCTGCGAGGAGGGAGCAGAACTGGACAGGATTTCGCTCTGTTGGATTCAGGGTCACTGTGCGATGGAACTGGCTTAATGACACCAGACCACACCAGTTACCGCTGTTTGCAGGAAGAGTCTGTGGTCCCTATGGGACTCAGAGAGGGGAGACTCTTTCCAATAACAGCTTATTAAAATAAGTTCGTTTGAAAAACAAAATTAAGCTAAGGCTCCCTTATAAAAAAAAAAGAATACTTTTCTACAACCCACAAGAAGAATCTGGTTTTGAATAGTTTTCCATTTTTACCTTGTATGGTTAAATGGGACAATTAAGAATGAAACTCCAAGACTAGCTGCCATCTGTTTGACCCCAATTAAAAGTGACTCCACATACACTGGGGTAGAACTTGGCTCCAAAATATTTTTAATGTCTAAGTTTTGAGAAGTAAATGACCAGACCTTATTCCAAAACAGCTCTGGGTGGACTTGAACCTTCAACCTTTTGGTAAGCAGCCAAACATATTACCTACTTGTTTTATCCATGGACTTCAGAGTGAATAAAAACAACTACTACTTCTTGTCTGAAACTCCTATGTTGTTGTTATGTGCCGTCGAGTCACTTGTGACTCGTAGCGACCCTACATACAACAGCCCTAAACTCTGTTCTGTCCTGTGCCAATCTCACCGTCTCCGATACACCCATCCCCATCCTGATTACCCCAGTCACTGAATCAATCCACCTCATAGAGGGCCTTCCCCTCCTGCGCCATCCCTCCACCCTACCAAGCATGATGTCCCTCTCCAAGGACCAGTCCCTCCTTACAACATGTCCAAAGTAGGTTAGACGAAGCCTCAGAATCCTTGCCTCCAAGGAGATGTCCGGTTTAACCCTTTTCAGGATGAATCTGTTTGTTTTCCTAGCAGTCCATGGTACTCTCAATATTCTTCTCCAGTACCACAGCTCAAAGGCATCAATTCTCCTTCTATCCTCCTTAGTCATTGTCAAGGGCAGGACAACGGAAGATGGATGTTGAAGGGAGTGGGTAGAAGTGGATGGGTATCCTGGCGGATGGTGGAGCAGGGAAATAGTGAATAAAGACAAATGTGCCAAGGGCACTGATATGAATGGTTAACTCCATTCAATGGTTAACTCCTCAATAAGGGATATATCTTTCACTTTTCTGTAAAACACTGGTCTGTCTGATACTTCTCTAAATCTGAACATTCAGATTAAGACAGACTAGGAAGAGGGATTGGCCATCCACTTCTGAAAAAGCAAGCCTCTGAAACCCCTATGTAAAACTCCTGTGAGGTTGATAATAATGATAGTGCTGTTGTGGGTTGTAGTGCCATTGTTGACTGTTCTTACTGTTTGGGGTGGTGGAGGTGGTGATAGTGATACTGAGAGTGTTATTGCTGGTAGTGGTGATGGTGGGGGAGACAATGGCAGAGAAATGGGGTGGTCTCATGGTGCTATTGATGGTGGGGTTGCTGTTTTTTGGGGTGGTGGTAGTAACTGTAGTCTGTCACCACCAGGAAAAGACAGTGCTGGGTTCTCACACTGTCATTTTTTCATCTAGTGTCCATAAAGACACCAAAGCCTCCCACTTCATTCCCCTTTTACCTGTGAGCTTGATGGGCCTGCCTTCTGTGGGTTTGCATGAGCACCCTCTCTCTCATGGGTTGGAAGTTAAGGCTGACTATATCTCAGCAAGGAACATAAGAATGCAAAGCTGCAGAACATAATCTTTGGAATGGGAAAGGAATGGTGAGTAGTTTTTTTCAGGCTGAGTTGGCAGGAAGTCACGTAATTTGTAGGGATGGAAATGAAAATAAAATATATTTAAAAATAGATCTATGAGTTTGACTTAGCACAAGCCAGTAACAATAAAACATTAACAATTGTCTCTTGTGAATTGTTTCTGTTTTATACTGAGAGTTGAATATGGAAGTTTGGAGCATTCTGGAAGGGAAGAAATATGTGATTCTTAGGGTATTCAAGTCATTTAAACAGACACTAATGAGCTCCACGACCTTGAACAAGCAAGTTAACAAATTAAAAAAAATTGGCCTCTCAATTCTTTCAAGTGTAACATGAAGCATTTGGAATAGACTTTAATGATCCCTTTGACTCATATGGTTTAAGTTTAATTCTATGACCTTTTAAGGGAAAAAAATGCACTGTCCATGTCTCAGTGTCTGTGAATGACCTTGCCATGGCCATAAATAAAACAAGCCCTCTTCATTTCTTCCTTTTCCATGTCTAACTGGGTGCTCAGAGAAAAGTGTTCCTTTTCAGGGGTCACCTACTCACGTCCTTTCTCTATCATTTCTCAGAGATAAACACATTTTACAGAGCAAAGAGGTGGTATCACACAGCAGTATCCATCCTTTAGCCAATGCAGATCACAGGCAGGGTACCTGATATCTGCTACCTCATTTATAATATTCAAGTCAGCCCACTGAACTGTTCATATTGTTATCATCCTCACCTGAAAAGAAGGAAACTGAGATTTGGATTCACTCTCATATTGTTGGTAGATGTCAAAGTTAAAATTGAAAGCAGGACTGTTCCATGACAACACACAAAGGAGTCAGAATTTCTTGGCATTTGGGGATCATTTTTCAAAAGAGGGATTGCGGTGCTGGGGTCCTGAGAGAGTCGCTCCACTAACCTGGAGGTGCTGCCTCCCTGGCAGTTCAAATTCATCCGTGGCTCTTTGGGAGAAAGATGGGAAATCTCCTCCCATGCAATTCACATCCTCAGAAACCCACTGGAGTGTCGGCTGTGAGTCAGTTTTGACTCGATGGTAATGACTATGAATGATTAAAAGAAATTAGAAAAGGACCTTATTGAGTCATTAACTATCAATGGACTTGGGTGCCTGCCTTACAGGAATACCTTCTGGTAGTTCAATGTCCTCATTAAGACCAACTAGAAAAATCAGGATAAAATACCAAACATCAAAATCCCTGTGAAGACATCCAAGACCTGCTGCAGTAACCAGGAATCGAAGAGCCAAGATACTGGATAGAGAGAAAATCTGAGCAAGGGCCTCCCACTCTGTGATCTGCCTCCTGACATATTTGATGCCTCTTTAAGCTACACTAGACAAGGGAACTAGTGACATAAGAGGATGTAGGTGGACAGAAACCAAGCTGAATGCATTAGAGAACTGACCAGTGTTGACAGCTGCCTTAGGGCTTTTAGGAGGAAAACCAGACTCCAGGAGAAAGGGGATCTTGGAGGGGATGGAGCTTGATCATGGCGGTAGTTGTGCTACTGTCTAGTTTTTCTACTTTTGTAAAACTGGCAAAGCTGTACACTAAATGGGTAAGTTTAATGGTATGTAAATTATATGCCATTTCATTATAAATGGGAAAAAGAAAGAAGAGCTACTTTGTTAGGATTTAGTGGCAGGAGATGGAATCATACAAAAATGGCAGATGAATTTCGACTCTTTTTAACCAGGATTCAACTAAAATGAACTTCCTTCATCTCAACAACTTACTGGAGGTCAAGAGGATCCCTGTGTGGAGGAAAACAGCATCACCCACCCGAGTCTCACTCTGGCATCTACACAGAGGAAAGAAAACAGAATCTCTACCTAACACCACATCCCTAAAGTATTTCCAGACCGATTGTAGATCTAAGTGTTAAGACTTACAGTATCAAAGCTTTCAGAAAAAAAAATTTTCTTAAAGTAGACAATACCTCTATGACCTTGGGAGAGGCAAAGATTTTGTACAACAGATACAAGAATCATTAGTCAAAAAGGGAAAAAAAAGAAGCTAAATTGAATTGCTAACAAAGCTTAAACCTCGAGGTACAGTATTGAAGAATGCTAGGGCAATATGTTGAATGATCAAGGAAGTGTCAAAGGAAGATGGAGGGAATATACAGAATCACTGTACCAAAAAGAACTGGTCAACACAGAAATATATCGGTAAGTACCATATGATCAAGAGCTACTAGTAATGAAGGAGGAAGTTCAAGCTGCGCTGAAGACATTGGCACAAAGTAAAGCCCCAGGGATCAATGGGATACGATGGACATGCTTCAGCTAAGAGATGCAGCCTTGGATGTGCTATGTTGGGAAGTCTGGAGGACAGCTGTCTGGTTGACTGACTGGAAGAGATTCATATTTGTTCCCATTCCCAAGAAATATGATCAAACAGAATGTGACAGCTGTAGAACAATACCATTAATATCACATGCAAGCAAAATGCTGAAGATCATTCAAAAACAGCATTAAAGCTAAGATCTATTTGAACAAAAGTAAACCCAAAAGCTATTGGTAACACATATATCTGATGAAGGGCTATTTCCAGAATACAAAAAGAATTTTTATAAATCAATAAGAAAAAGAGGACCCAAAAGAAAAATGAGCAAAGACTTCAATGGGCACTTTACAGTAGAGTATTCAAATGGTAATGCTGTTGTTATGTACCATCCATTCAGAACTGACGCACAGCTGACCCTCCGGAGGGTTTTCAGAGACAGAAAAGGACAACAAGCTATAAAAAGCCTAGAAACATTCAGTTTGTAATTTACAATGATGTAACACGATCCAGCATTCAAACTTACTTCTTGCCTTCAAATCAGAAAGCCTCCAGTGCGTTTCTGAGGTTGTAAGTTGTTCAGAAGAAGCTTGTCCATCTTCTCTGCATGAGCTACTGGTGATTCCAAACTGCCCAAGAGGTACAGTGTTTGGGCGGGCCAGTTCTCTACGGACTATGCAACTAGCACTCCCTTATGCAGCACTTGTTGTTGGTGCTGTTGTTAGGCGCCGTTGAGTACAACTGATAGTGACTCTATGACCAACAGACTTGATTTCTGTCCTATGTTGCACCATCTGTATCTTCTCTGATATACTTGAGCCCAGTGCTGCAGTCACTGCGTCAATCTATCTCACCGAGGGACTTCCTCTTTTTTGCTGACCCTTCACCTTTCTAAGCACGATATCTTTTTCCAAGGAATAATCCCTCCTCAAAGAATGCCCAAAGTATGAGACAAAGCTTCGTCATCCTTGCCTCTAAGAAACACTCTGGTTGAACTTTCTCCAAGACACAGCTGTTTGTTCTTTTGGAAGTCCATGGGATATTTAGTACTCTTCTCAACTCAAACACCGCAACTCAAAGGCTTTGATTCTTCTTCTGTCATCTTTATTCACAGTCCAGCTTTCAATTACATAGCAAGTGATTGAAAAGACTATTATTGCCTGAATCAGGTATGCCTTAGTCTTTAAAAGGAAATCATTGCTCCACAGTATTTTAAAATGGAAAAGACTGTCAATTTAACGTGTGGGTGAGCAGCAAATGAAACTCCCATGCGGTGTTGTGGGTATATAAATTGGTGTAATTGGAAAATGAATTTGGTAGGAAAGCGGACTATGTGTATATTCTGCTATCCAGTAATCCTATCATTTGTTTGGTAAATACCAAAGAGACAGAGCATTCACTTGTTGCCACTGAGGCAAACCGACTCATCGCTGACCTCCTTCGGGTTTCTAAGGCAGTAAATGGAATGAGAAGGGATTTCTCATCTTCCTCCGGAGGGTCAACCTGTGGATTCGAACCACCAGGAAGCACAGGCTATACTCTCTGAGCAAAAAGACATCAGGAGGCAGCAACCAGAATCCACAGCAGCACAGTCAGTCCCTGGATTACAAACAAGTTCTGTTTCTGTTATTAAGTCAAGTTTGTACCTAAGTAGGAACAGTTGGGTACAGTTTGTATCTTATATTAGTTAATCAAATGCTTATCTTGGCCTGTGGTACATAGTGTTTCTCTCTGTGCACAAAAACTTTAAAGAAATGTTTCCCGGTCCACTAAAACATCTTTAACACAACAACACAGAAATGATGCATTGATGCACCTCAGAAAGGAGTGCTCGTTTGTTATCATGAACCACTGTGTGGACTTTGGATTTTTAGTAGAATAAGCTTTATAGGGTGAGTCCATAATTATAGGCTGTAAGTAAGTTGGACCGTCACAACCCAGGGCTGTCTGTACAGTGCATGATAGCCACAAATCAGAAATAGCTAAGTGCCTATCAGCAGGAAAATGGAAAAACCATGGTATGTGCACAGTGGAAAGCTATTTGAATAACCTATGTATTGGACAAGGAGCCTGGTGGCAGAGTGGATAAGGCTAACTGAAAAGCCAGCAGTTAAAATTCACTAGCAGCTCAGGGTGGTGGGGGGTGGTGGGGGAAGGGAGGGGAAGACGGGAGGAAGCAGTCTCTTCACATAAAGATTTAAGCCTCAGAATTCAGCAGGAGTGGGTGGTGGGGAGGTAGCAGTTTGCCACGAGTTGTAACCAAGTCAAAGGCAGTGAGACTTTCTGAGATGTATCAGGCAAAGAATCCTGATGTTGCAGCGGTTTAAAGTTCTTGGCTGCTAAGAGAAAGCTTGATCCCAGTCTCTCTGGGGAGAAAGTTTGGGGTGTCTGTTCCCAGAAAGACATACGGCCTTGGAAACCCTTTGAGGCAGCTTTTACACTGACCTAAAATATGTTCGTGAGCTGGAATCTACTTGAAAACAATGGCTCTGATTTTTATTTAATTGTTTGATATATATTAGGCAATTTTATTTTATAAACTTAAAAGAAGACAAACACATCAAAATATAGTATATGATTCTCAAAATAAAATTTAAAAAACATCAGAATTGGTACTTGGTTTTAGAGGTTACAGGAATTTTGGGGTGATGGGCTGGGTACATGACTGGGAGGGGACACAGGGGGTTCTGGCTTGCAGGTAAGGTTTTGTTTATTGATCTGGGCCCTGACTACTCACTTGTGTTAACTTTGTGAACTCCTCTCATGTGAGTTACTGCCTCTGAAAACCAGGGGAAAGTCAGCAATGTGTCAGCTCTGGCTTGACAGCACACAACAACAACAACAATCCTATTATGATTTGTGCACATTTATGTAGCTTATACGTCATCACAAAAGTTATTTTTAAAAACATAAATAGAAAAAGATTAAACCTTGGTCTAGAAAGATGGCAAAGGGAATCTATAGGCTCCACACTAAAGAAAAGCACAAAAGTTCGATTTCATCATACTTTATACCAGTCGGATAATACAATAAATAATAAAAGGCAAGAATAACAATGAGAAAAAACAAAGTAATATAAATCTATGTACACTGTGGTAGTGGGAAAATTGCAGGTGGGAAGGCTGGGATCAATTTGGTCCGCTATTTCTAAATGAAAAGTCAACACCGGCTTATTTACCAATGACTTAGTGAACTTTCCATAGATATATATTTTGGCTTACTATGTCTTAGAAGAGAAATAGTCAATGTTTTTGCAAGTGGCCTGCACTAAATCAATTCAAAAACAGTGGCCACTTATCACTGTAAGACATCGTGAGACAGCCCAGTCCACCAGCTCAGTGCTGGCTGCCCACGTCTCTTCTGAGCCTCACACTCAAGCACCCGCTCTCCCAGGATCATCTCCAGGATTTCCAATGGCTATCAAGCCTGGGGACAAGGTTTCTGTCCATGTTTCCACTTAATATTTTTGACCTGTGTGTCTTGAGTAAGACTTGCCTGCATCTGCTTGTATTTTTGGTGTAAAGATTGATGTCTATGTAAGAATTTCTTTATTTCCATGGGGTAAATATTGTGCTGCCATGATGCATGTGGAAATATGTACATATATTTATATAAATGAGTAAAGAAGAGGGATAAGGTTTACTAGCAAGATGATGAGTGAAGGCTTTAGTTTTTGAGTGGGTTAAATAAAGTGGGAAATGAAAGAAATATTTCTACAATAAAAAGAAAGTTCATCAAATAAGAATTTTCCTGGCAGCCTGGAACTTAGAGTCACTTGATTATGTTCAAGGCTATACACCATCCCATAGAATCAGACATAGATCTTTTCCTTGAAAGCAGCATGAGATTTCAGAAGACAGGCTGTGAGGTCATACAAGAATACAACACTTCCTACAAGTATAACCTTAGTGACGCTCTTTCTTGGGTATCAAGTGACTTCAGTTTGAAAACGACAGCTGTAAAGGATCCAGGCCTCGCTATGGCATTTCATCCATGCCCGCATGCTGTCATTGCCATGGTCAATTGCCATTGTGTGGGCATGTAGAAGCATGAGCGAGGGTTCAAGGGCACCACCAACTGCTCCTCACGAGAAAGATGGGCAATCTTTTTACAGCCTCGGAAAACCCACTGAAGGGTCAGCTGTGAGTTGGTTCTGACTTGATGGCACACAACAGCATTATACTGAATTCAGTATATTCTTAGTCCTCAATGAATATTTAGTCCTTTCTCTCCCTCTCTTATTTCACTGTATTTGGGAAGCAGAGTGGCCTTGCCTTGGCTATTTTTGTACTATCAGGTAGCTAAGACTGGAAAAACTAGTCAGGGAAATTCACCTTAATTTCTTAGTGGTACAAAGGCTGTGGCTTAGATGTATGTTCTTCACAGAGCTTATTTTAAACAAGTATAAAGAACAAAATATTATCATTCATGCAATACAGCAACATCACCGTGTAACAAAGAACGAACTTTGCTGTCCGAGATGGTACCTAGCTGCTGGTGTCTTTCCTCTTATTTCTCCCTAAACTGTTCTTAAATTAAGGATAACGTGTGGCCCTGTTTTCACTGGCCAGCATCTTTCCGTTGTTAATAAAAGAACAGGGTGGGTCTTTACAAGCAAATTCATTTCTGACCAGCGAAGCAATCAGAATGTAAATTTGGCACGGTGAGGGTGAGCTGTTTAGTTCCGAGTTTATGAAAACTTCTTTGCTTGTGTGAAGTAAAAGGGAAGGAGAAAGCCCTTCACAGTCCTGGGGACATGGCTAGTAGGGTTGGTGGGTCTCCCACAGCTGTGGAGAAGACGTGGATGCCTGAGAACAGGCCATTCTTCTCTTTACAGAATCATGCCGTACATGCAGCTGAAATTTGGCATAATTGCCATACATCCAAAAGACCTGCTCTAGATCCCAAAAGTCCAAAGAGAGTGGCGGGCCTGTGGCAGGTTTCTCTCTTTTTGTCATTATCACTATGAGTCCTACCACGATAATGGTATCAATAAGCTCTCACGCTTATTGATCAGTTGTAAAGCACTATGGTAAAGAGACTGAGGAAGCTTCGCGTCTCACGTTTTGGGCATGTTGCTAGGAGAGATTAGTCTTCCCCCCCCCCTTGTGTATCTTTTCCCCTTTTAAAAAAATTAATTTTAATGAAAGTTTACAGAGACTTCGTATTTCCATTCATTCATTGTTGCACTTTTCTCCCTGCCCACCCCCTCCTCCCCAATTAACTCTTCTCCTTGAAAAGTAAAAAAAAACCCTCTTTTCATTGTTATGCAATCCCTCCCTCCAAGTCCATTCCCCTGTGCAGCCTTCGTTCTGGACTCTTGTATTGACAGCAATGCCCAGTCATATAATATAATATTCTCTCCCTCATCTATTTCAATGCAGTATACACCATTCCTCCTCTCCTTCTCTAGGAGAGATTCTTCTTTGGAAAGGGGCATCATGCTTGGAAAGATGGAAAGTCAGTGGGAAGATAGAGAGTCAGTGAAAGGTCCCCAACGAGATGGATTGACATGGAGACTGCAGCAACGGGTTCTAGCGTGTCAGAGATGAGGAGGACAGCACAGGATGCGACAGGGTTCAGATCTGTTGTTCTCAGGGTCACAGTGAGTTGTCCTCACTGTGATGGCATCTAACAACAGAGATAATGGTAAACATGCAGTTGCTAACCAAAAGGTCAGCAGTTTGAATCTCCCAGCTACTCTGAGGGTAGATGGTCTAGCTGTCTGCTTCCATAAAGATTTAAAGCCTTGGAAACCCGGAGACAGTTTTACTTGTCCTACAGGTGCTGAGTTAGAACTGACTCCATGGCAATCATCCCTGGATGTTTAATATGTGTATATCTGATGAGTTGTAAGAAAGGGTTCACTTAATTTTTATGTTTTTTTAAAGACTTTTCCAGTGGGCGCAGTCCTCTGATTCTCTCCCATGTTCCCATGTGTGGCTTCTCAAGGATGAAGATAGAAACTGCAAATATTAGAACCTTTGTGATGAAAGGCAAAGCTGAGGAGATAAGGTTGACACAAGGGTGAGATCGACGTTATTCATGCTGTATCGGTAAACTTTATCAATGTCCCTGGCGTAGAGAGTAAGTTTAATCGCTGCTAGTTGAACTGCATTCAACTCTTTTAATTCCATTAGACTCTCAATTATGAATAATCTCATTCTTGAAGCTGGTACCCAGGAATGTGGAACATTCACAAAGAAGCTATGTCCTCATTCAGTGGTTTCTGGCTAAGACGACATAGCAATGGAGCAATTAGATTAGTTTTCTAATTCAGCCAGTCCAGCGTCTGTTTACTGAACAATGCTTCAAGCTTCTATTGTAAAACACGTACTTAACATTTTTTAAGTGGTTTAACGTAGTTTTTCTAGGGTTAATTTTGAATGTTCATTGAAATGTAAGTAGCTGAGAGCCAGACAATGACGAAGGATGACGGAAGAATTGATGCCTTTGAGCTGTGGTGTTGGAGAAGAGCGCTGAATTGTCAAAAGAACAGACAGATTCTGTCTTCGAGAAGGTGCAGCCAGAGTGAGTGCTCCTTGGAAGCTTCATCTCACATACTTTGGGCTAGGAGAGGTTGTTCTTTGGAGAGAGACATCATGCTCAGGAAGTGGAGGGTCAGCGAATGAAAGACCCTCAACCAGGTGAGCTGACATGGTGACTGTGGCAGTGGGTTGAATGTGTTGGAGATTTTGAGGAAGGTATGGGACAGGACAGAGGTCAGATTGGTTGTGTACAGCCTCGATGAAACCTAACAATAACAAAGGACAGAACTGTATATTGTATTTCTTTCACGCCCTGTTGCTTACGGACAGCAAAGGTAAAGCAAAATAACGCCCAGAGTAGAGTGATTCTGTTTCTCTCTTCTCTAGCAATCCCTACATAGTCCTAGCAAATGTGCTCTCGGCTGTTAATCAAAAGGCTGGTGGTTCGAGCTCATCTAGACATGCTTTGCAAAAAGGCTTGGTGATCTATATCCAAGACAATAAGGCATTAAAATTTCTGTAAAAGGAATATATGATTTGGTATTATTGGCATGACAAGAGTCTAGAGTAAGAGCTGCATAGTAAAGTGGACTAGCGGGGGGGGGGGGGAACACACGACTGTATAAAAATTAAAGAATTTTTTTTCCCAAATAAAAAAATGAGCTGGGGGTGGGAAGAGAGACAGGGAGGAAAATGTGCAACAACGAATAAATGGGAATCCAAGTTCTCTATAAACTGTCATTAAAATCTCAATTAAAAAAGAAAAAATAAAAAAGAATAATTTTGTGAACACAAAGCTACTCCGACATCAGTGGGGGGGGGGGTCACTGTAAATCTGAGTTGATTTGACAGCAGTTGTTTTTCCCTCTCTACCTTCCATCAGGAGAGCTCTTGTGGCTCGGTGGTAAGGAATTCTGCTGCCAGTGCAAAAGTTCACAGCTCTAATCCACCAGCTGCTCCATGGGAGAAGAAGGACGAGCCATCTCCTCTGTGCGATTTTCCGCCTCTGAAAACCTGCTAGAGCGTCAGCTCTGACTCAGTGGTACACACACCACCACCTTCCTCCAGGCAGCATGGCCACTTCTCCCCTCAACACCAGTGATGTCTGCTGACAACTAAACCAGAGCTCAGCGGGGGGAGAGGGGTGTCCTAGAAACCACGAAACAAAAGTCAAGGCCATCAGCACGTGCAGCCCTGAACACATATACAGGTAAAGGTCACACCTTGGCACCCTGAAGACAGGTCGCCTCTGTGTCACTGTCTACGTGTTCTAGGAAAGAGAGCAGGCAGGGAGGGCTGCAAGCCCATTCTGCGCTGTCATGTAGCGGTTGACACCAGCAGACCCAGGAATAACAGCACACAGGGGACGCTGCCCAGGGGCCTGGGAACGGCCGGCACATTCCTCCGGCCGGTCTCCATCCGACTTTCCCACAGCCCCGGGCCTGGCCTGAGCTCACGTGGCTGCACTTTTGACAGGGATGGCACAGCTGTGTCTCAGGGTGCCACCGGCCACTGTGCACTGGTCTCTGAGTGTCTTGTGCTTCACAGAGGGGTTAAGTGTAGAGCTGCGTGCATGCGTACAGCACACAGAGCTTTCTCATTTGTGCTTCTTAAAAGTACTATTTTATTGGAGTTAGGTGGGAACAAAGTCGGCTCCCATTATACAAATTTTCTATTAAAAACGAGCTAGTGAGTGCTCGCTTTGGCAGCACATATACTAAAACTGGAACGAGGTGGTTAGCATGGCCCCTGAGCAAGGATGACACGCAAATTCATGAAACATTCTATATTCTTCGAATGACTGGAAACCCCAAGTCTCTGTAAACTTTCATGAAAATTAATAAAACAAAACCGAAACTGAGCCAGTGTTGTGGGTTCTGTTTCCCACGGTGTACGACTGTTCACATCATCCCTTCTGGCTGTACATTTGCTGGGACTGCAGTGAGTTGAGCATTGAACTACGCATTCAAGGTTGGCCGTTCGAATCTACCGGTGGATCTGTAGAAGAAACAGGGCCGTGTGTTTCTGTGAAGACTCACAGCCTTGAGAACCTTGGGGGTCACTCTACGCTGTCCACAGGGTCACCAGGGGTGGGAACTGGCTTGCTGGCAGTGAGCTTGGCATTGCTTTCTCGACCTTTGCTTTGGTCATGTCCCACTGTTGGGTCTTCAGTGCGCGGATTTTATAAAGAAGCTGGCTTTCATGAGCGATACTCTGTTGACAGACAGGGATTTCACCTTCGTTTTCTCATGTGGTTTCCCCAGCAGTCTTGGTGATTCCTAAGACAAGTACTATTACAACAATGTGACCTCGAGAGGCTGGAGACGGTAGATGGTGTAGTCAAGACCTCTCGGTGAGCAGCCGGGCAGAGCTGAGCCCTCGGATCTCTCCTCTTTGCAGAACACCATTCTGCCTCTCTGTCTGGTTACACAACAATCATGTTCATTTAGCTGGGGCTTTGAGTTGTGACGCTGAATATCCACAGACTGCCAAGAGAACAAATAGATGTCTGTCTGTCCTGGATAAAGTGAAACCAGGGTGCTCTTTGGAGGCAAAGATGGTGAAACTCCATCTCACATACTGTAAAGAGGGGCCAGTTCTTGGAGAAAGTTATCATGCTTGGAACGGTGGAGGGCCAGCATATTAGAGGAAAACTTCAACAGAGTGGATTCACACAGTGATTGGAACAAGCTCAAGTGTGTTGGAGATGGTGTCGATGGCACTGGACAGGTCAGCGTTCAGAGCCCTGCTTCATAGGGTGCCTGTAGGTCGGTCTGGTTTTACAGTAATCCCAGCTGGATAGAGTGAGGAAGACTTCAGTGACTATTCTCCTCTTCAAACCCTCACACCACAACAGCTCTTTATGGAGTTGTCATGGCCACCACTCAGCCTCCCACTGGGACCCTCGACCACAGTGTCATTACCGGCCAGAAGTGTCATCAGAAATCCAAGTTCACACATGATTTCATTTACCCCCTGATTTGTATTTATTTTTTTAAACTATTTTATATTGACTTGCTTACAAAGTTCATATACATTGTGTTTCATACTATCTTTCACTCACATTGTGTTTCATACAATCATTTTGCTTCATTGTATTTTGTAAAATTAATCAACATTGAACTATGCCCACCATTGCCCTGTCTTTCCAGATCCCTGCCGGATGTTTCCCATTTCCTTTATTCACACCTCCTTCCATTCATCACATGATTTAATTTGTAAAATAGTAGGAAGGGTGAGATTTATAACTCTACATGCTAGGAGTTTGCCTTCAGTGGGAGAAAAGACCTCTTGTGAGTGAATCTTGTGCTATTCTGATTTTCCCAGCTCAAGAGGCAAAATGTTGGGTCTACTCTGGGAATCTTAACCCAGTTACTAAAGACAAATTACTGAAGACTACAGCAGAAATGGAGAGAGATGTAACAGCTCTGCTGTTACACAGTGAACACTCTAGAGGGAAATTAATACTCTTGTATCCTCAGTTCTGAATCCAGTCTGAGCATGTCCTCATTTCTAAATGAATATGTGTTGAAATGTAGAAATGAGCTATGGATAATAGATTTCTAGGGGCCTTGATGACACAGTGGATTAAGTGCTGGGCCGTGAACTGCCAGGTTAAAGGTTTGAGTCTACCAGCTGCTCTGTAGAAGAAAGAAAAGACAATCTGTTTCCGTAGATTGCAATCTTGGGGACGCTATGGGGCAGTGTAACCCGTCCGACACAGCTATAGGGACCAGCTCTAGGGAAAAAATACCACATTTTTCCCAGGGGAAGACCTTCCACAAAATGGATCTACATACTGACGGTAACAATGAGCGCGAGTGTGGTGGAGGTGATTAGGATGGCACAGGATAGGGCAAAGCGCAGGCCTGGTGTTTGAAAGGTTGTCGTGAGTCAACTTGATGACACACAACAACAACAACAGGGTTGCTATAAGTCGGAATCAATTCAATGACAATGAGTTCAAGTAAATAACAGAAGGTAGAGTGCAGTATATGAGAGGATTTCATCTACTACATCAAGTCCATAGAAAGCCATTTCATAATCTATCAAATTAAGCCTCTCGTAATTTGTTCATTTCCAAAGGATAATATTACAAAACAAAAACAAGGAGCCAACCAAAAAACCCAGAAAGATGTTCCTATTTATATGCTAACAGAAATACCAATAGGCATGCCATTGGGTTTACATTATGATCAAATTAAATGAAAAGGATTTAATAATTCAATTAAAAGAATCCAAGTATAGCTTGTGGTTATTCCCACAAATAACCAGGCCATTTTCTGCTTCTCTTTGTTTATGACACTTCTGGCAACAGGCAGGCACGATTATAGGCTGAATTGGCCCAGTATTCGTAACAGTACAATGTGTCCTGCTACTCCGGAAGGATCTCAAGAGAGAAAGTTCTAGAATATACTTCCCACAGTCTGCTCTGCACAAGACTGTGATTTAATTCTTATATATTTGAAATCTGAAAGTGTGATTGTGACAAACTACTGCGAAATGATGGAAAACAAATGGACTATGAAAAACGTAAAGTTAAAAGTCCTCCAGTCAAATGCTCTCTGATCCTGCAGCAGTTAACCACAAAACATCGTGTGGAGTACACTTCAAACGTGAGAGAGGAAAACAGTGACCTTAGAATATAGACGGTATGGAAGCTCCAAGGATGCTCACTATTTTCAGAGTGTTTTTCCTTCTCTTCTTGATCCATAACCTCTCATTTCCTGATGTGACTCAAAAGAAAAAAAACTGAAACCTCAGAGATCAAAACAAAACTGTTTTTAGGCTATTTGATCCTGAAAGGTGAGAAAACCCAGGAATGCAAGAAGGTGGTCTTGAACTGTTGAGTGATCGTCCCCAATTTTCCACTGCTTCCTATCCCAACAGCACCTCTGGCAGTGCCAATCATCAGTTACTGAGCGAGTGAAACTCTGGATGTCTTCAGGGCCACTGTCATTTCTATTTTTCACAGCTGCAGAGGATAAATGCTCAAATCTTGATCACAAATGCTATTATTGTGAGTGGCTGCTGAGCTGATTTCCACTCCTGGAGACCCTTGGTGTGCAAAGTAGAACTACACCATTAGTTTTTCAAAGTGTGACCTTTTGGGAGCAAATCTCCATGTCTGTCTGCTGAGGGTCTCTCTAGGTGACTTCAAACTACTAACTTTTCCACTAGTTAAGCACTTAGCTGTTTATGTCCCCCAGGGATTCTGTTTGCTATGTAAATAACATATGTTATTATAAAGAATACACCAATATGCATTTCACTGTTAGAGGGGATTTAGAAAATACTGAAATAGGTGTAGGAAACAATTTAAAAATTATCCTTTAACTCATCCCACTCTGAGATGTTTCTGCTTCATTTTGAATGAATTTTCATTCTATTTCCCTCTCATCACAAATGTGCATGGATCTCTGTTTTAAAAATTTAAAACAATGTTGTTTTTAGGTGTCATTGAGTTGAGTATGACCCAAAGTAACCCTATGAACACAGATCTGAACCTTGTCATATCCTGTACACCAATCTGTCTTACGGCACAGTCATGAGATAGATACAAGAGGCTGCAAATGGTTATTGTCAAGGTTATAGAAAATTGTTGTTCTAGGCACCCAGATTTTAAGATTTCATTCTGGTCTTCTTCCCTTTTACTGCTGTGGCCCCTGTATTAGCCCTTAGATAGCAGATAAAAATATTGCCTGGTCCTGTACCATGTCCACAAGCACTGGTTTGTTTGAGCCTCTTACCCCAGTTCGGCATCAACACTGTTCCGTTCTGATTTATCCGTTTTCACGGGTTTATTTTTATAAACAGACTACCCAATCTTTCTAGTTCTTCTTTGTCTGCAATGAGCTCCACCAGGGGTTGGTTATCCTACTAGTAATTGAAACACTAGTAGCATAGTTTCTGTGTAACCTACTGGTTACCCTACTGGTATTGAAACCCTAGCAGCATAGCTTCTAGGGTCACAGCAACATGCAAACCACTGTGGTGGGACAGACTAACAGACGACTGGTGAATTATCTTCCCTCTCTATTGGTTAGTGTCATACTACGATCACCTTGGAATGACCTATATGCTAGAGTATTTGTTCGTTGAAATGTGTCTTTCCAACTGGCCTCCGTGTCGGTTCTGCTTACCCTTCACTCTAGCACTTTGCAGGTATTTGGGACAGAAAAGGCACTCAATAACTATGTATTCAATGGATGGCCCACTGACCAAAATATTTCAAAAATGCACCCAATGATAAGACAGTACGGGAATCCTAACAAGTTTATCATCTGTTTGCCGGGATGGTATTCATTAAGAGCTTAGAACTTGACACACGCTCATTATGAGCAGTAAACAAAGGAAGAACAGGCCTCTACCCTAAAGCTGCAGGGGAAGGACCTCGACGTTGTCCCTGCTCCATCTCCTGATGCTGGGGTTTCAAAGGCAGGCGTGGGAAGCACACGGACCTGCTTTCTATTTGGAATTTGGGATCTTGCATTTGTCTTATTTGATCCTCTTCAGGAGACAGAGAGAGAGAGAGAGAATGTATCAACATCTCCCCTTGACAAACAATAGAATTAAGTTCAGCATCTAGGATTACTCAGCAGTCAGGAGTGAAGCCAGAATTCAAACATTGTTTCTCTAACTGTAGGGAAATTACATCTAAAATGCTAACATCATGAATCACAGCATCATGGGACAGCTGGTGGGTCTGGGTCATCTAACTTCCTCTCCTGCGCCTGTCAAACAATTAATACGTTTTTTTCATAAATTTATACAATCTTTCAAAATTAGACAACCAAATGCAAAAATCTTCTAGCTTTAAAATCTACTTTGGGTTTCTTTTGATGTTTTGGTTTACTGCTGTGATTTTTGCTGGTTCCTCTGCCCCAGCGACATTTTAAAATGCACTGGAAGCACATCTTCCTTTTGGATCAGGCGGCTCTCAGGAAAACCCCCTCGGTACCGGAGACGCACCAGCCATAAGCTTGGCCTCTTTCCACCTAACCTAATATGGCTAAGAAAATGTTTGACTGGAGCTGAGTGAGGGTTGCCAAACTTAACAGCTTTTTAGTAGGGAAAGCGCCACGAGTCCTGTGTTCCGACCCAGAGGCTGTGCCGCCCATTCACGTGAATGAAACCATAATTGTACTTTGATTCCGTAACAAAAAACAGACACCTGCCCCCTTGGCCCGCTCACAGGCAGGAGGAATAAATAAATCTGCCCAAAAAGGCTCCTGATGGTAGTCTGTCGAGCTCGTTACCCTTGTTGGGTTATAAACGCTGAACAGCTGGGGGATACCCAATTCACATTCTGCAGGAGGCCTGAGAGGTGAAAACCAAAGAGCTTTAAACAGAAGCACGCATGAAAGGAATACCACCTCATAACTCAGACGTGAAGGTCCCATCAGCGGCCCACCACTGCCTTCCACACCCAGGGCCTCCTTATGCCTTCTCCCTCCCAATCCTCTGAGAAGTTTGGAAAGCGGTGTGACCTTCAGTGTTATTCTCTTTCAGCATGAAGACAACCTCAAACGAAAAACTCACTACCATCGAGGGGAAATAATTTCCTAGCAGGCCCTCTGTTGCGTTTTTGAGGTCATAACTTGCACAGTAGTGGAAGCTCATCTTTCTACCATGCTGTCAAAGGAGAAGGATTTGCATGCCAGAGAGGCAGCACAACTCCCCGTGGGCCACACGATCCCAGTCCTATCCTGTGCCATCCTCAAATTCTGACCCACTCGAGCCCATTGCTGTAGTCACTGTGTCACTCTATCTGGCTGAGTGACCTCCTTTCTTTTGCTGACCCTTCACATTTCCAAGCATGATGTCCCTCTCCAAGGAATAGCCTCTCCTAGCAACATGCCCAAAGTATGTGAGATGAAGCTTAGTCATCCTTGCCTCCACTCTGGCCGCACCTTTTCCAGGACGTATCTGTTTGCTGTTCTGGCCGTCCAGGGGGCTTTCAGTACCCTTCTCCAGCACCACTCAAAGGCATCAATTCTTCTTGTAATTCTAATTCATTGTCCAGCTGTCAGATGCATAGCAAGTGACTGGAAAGACTTTGGCCTGAATCAGGTGCACCTTAGTCTTCAAAAGGACCTTGTTATTTCTCAGTAATTTGGAGACGTCCCTGCTAGCAGACTTTCCCAATGCAATATGTCTCCTGATCTCCTGACTGCTGTTATCAAGAATGTGGATTGTGGATCGAAGAGGTTGCCAAAGGGCCTACCAAATGTTGTTGTGTTATGTATGGGACAGATATGAGTTCAAGCCAACTCCACTACACATACTAATTGATAATCTCTTCATTCTTTGCCATTGAGTCAGAAATGACTATGACCTTCCAAAGGATATTTCGAGGCTGTGAATAGAATGGGAGGAGATTGCCCACCTTTCCCCCCCAGGAGCAGATGGTGGATTTTTTAAAGTAATCACTCTTATTTTATATTAATTTGCATACAAAATGCATATACATTGTGTTTCGTTTCTATATATTGTGTTTCACTCAGTCTTCTATTCACCTTGTGTTTCATAGTATCATTCCCATACATGTGTTTTATAAAATCAATCACCAGTGATCCATGTCCATCCATAATTATCCCACCTTTTCAGGTCCCCACTGGATTCTCTCCTCAGTTTTATCAACTCCTCACTCTGCCCACTTAACTCTGAGCCCTCAAGATCCCCGCGTCCCTCAGCCGTCAGATGGTGGGTTTTCAAGCACCAGAGAGATACTGCCTTGGTGTTAGCAGTGCAACTCCCTACAAACTATACCGTGAGAGCCCCTACGAACGGACTATGTGTCAACTGTTCCTCTTACTTTGTCGGATAGCGACCACAGCCATGTAAAACCAGGGAAAACGTAGGTGATTGATTACACGTCTATAAGAGGGAGGAGGAACTGAAAAGATGTCCTCATCTATTATATACCATTGATGTGTCCAAATGGCCTTGAGTAATTGTATTTTCATTTGTAGATGAGGAAACAGAGTCTTGAGAAGTTAAGAAACTCACCCAAGCATTAGAGGTGGAAGAGTCAGGAAGAGAATGTAGGTCTTTCTCTAGCTCTTTCCACCGTTCCAGAGGGAAATACTGATGAAAACCAATACAAAGGTGGCCCTGCCTCTTCCTTCATTGTTGTTGGGACAGAAGAAATCAATGTCTTCAATCAAGAGTGATCAATTGCACAAAAATGGATTTTTTTAAAGATATTGTTTGAAAATCAGTTGTTTCAGGACATATGTAGACGTGGACTTAATAAATTACCACCTTTGAGTCTCCCAGCCGAAAAATACCTGGAAGAACCCAGAGGCAAGCCAATGGCAAATCACCACCCAAAAGAAACTGTAAAAGTAAGCTCTGCAGCGTGAATTACCCTTCAAGTATTAAGGTTCAAGATTGTGAAAAATTGAAAAATGTTGCCTACCTTAGAAAATAGTATATGAATCAAAAATACCATTACTAAAAAATGTTATCATACTTTATCTGTGTTTTCAAATTTTAGCTCATTCTTGCTCTTTAGTTGTAAGTCATCTTGCCCTAAATTTTGACATATATTTTTACAATAAATTAAGAAAGAGGCGGAGGCAAAAAGAAAGCTTAAGTCCTCCTTTAAAAAGAAAAAATATATCATCATTAAACACTCCTAATCCTCTACTTTTATGACAACTATACTATTCTGTTATTCTAAGTGGACCAAATCCTTCTTCTGGTAAAGTTCTGGAAATTCTATTTTTGTGGTCATTTAAAAAAAAATCATATGGCATGTTCCTTATATTTTCTTTATGTACAAGTTAAGACCACTTCAAACATACATTTCTTTCTTGTGCTGATGGCTATTTGATATTGTGTCATTCACAGGTTGGAATAAAAGTAGATTAATCTGCACAAGTACATGAACACCCAAAAAGGATTGAACTATATTTTTGAAAAATTCCCCTGCCCCCCCCCCCCAGTCAGACATCAAAGACTGCATATTGCTGGAAGTTTATTTTGAGAAGCTTTAGTCAAAACAGTTTGGAAACTATGAAATGAGTCATTTTTATTTTTTTTAAAGAAATGTAACTTTGTCTGTTCCCACTGCATTTTTGGTTTGGTGGGAGACGTCTTTATTCCACAGGATTTTAAAAGCATGTTTAAGATTCCATAGGTTTAGTATTACATCACTAATGGTTTCTAATGAGATCCAGGCAATAGCACGAGGGAGAGAAAGCACAGCCCAAAAGCTGGATTCTACAACACGCAGCACCATGTAAAACGGGGAAAAGGTCCCCGTTTTCTCCGTTGCTAAAGCCATCTGGGTAAAAAGGTGGGTAGGGGGATTCAACCACCCAGATGTTCACATTCCGTGATCCCCAGTGTCTAACGAATGGAATTCTTGACTTTTACACAGGTGTTAGATGCTCTGTGATTCTGGTCAAAATGAGCGAACGAAACATTCCCAGATGTAGATATTTTATTCATTCGCTTGAGCACTAATTCCTCCACCACTCATTTGGAGGGGTTCTTTTTAACACCTTTCAGGTAAACATTATACAAATTGACTCAGGCTGTGATAGTTATGTATATACAGGAAGAAAGTGTTGAAAAGGAATCTTCACCAGGCTTCCAGCAATCATATGATCTTCAGGAAAGTAAGTGACTCAGAGAGAAGATACTGTTTAAGGGAAAATCAGTTTTATCTAGTGAATGATCTCAAGTAAACAAGGAAAAGCAAGATTTTCTAGAATGTTTGCTCAACCATGCAAAGGTAGACATTGTGACCTGTAGGTGTGTGTGAGGACTACCAGGCACTTTAGACCTGTACAGTGTCTTTGTTTCACTTCTATGATCATATTTGACCTTCTGTAAACATCTGTTGACATCTAAAGCCTAATTGGAGAAAGGGTACACAAGCCATTGTCTACAGACCTACCCAGCAATTTCCTCTCTAGTCAATGCCACAACTGCTTACTTGGGTGGGAAGAATCCATGTGTAAATTATTCACCTCGTCCCAGGGATGAGGGAAGGAGTCAATGGCAAAAGGAGGAATAGTTTTTACCTTCTACAAATAAACAATCTAGTCAAGTGCATAGACATCATCACCATATTAGAGAAGAGTTCGTCCTGGAGAGAGTGAGACCAGGCTGCTCCTTGGAGTCAAGGATTCTGAAGCTCCATCTGACATACTTTGCACACGTTGCAAAGAGGGATCAGTCCTTGGAGAGGGACAGCATGCTTGGAAGGGTGGAGGGACAGCACAGGAGAGGAAGACCCTCAATGAGATGGATTGATTCAGTGATTGGGGCAATAGGGGTAGGTGTGTAGGAGATAACAAGGTTGGCTCAGGAAAGAACAGGGTTCAGAGCTGTTGAACAAAGGGTCACTATGAGTCATAAGACTCAACAGCACATAACAACAACAGTGAGGGGAAAAGATATTTAAAAAATTCTTCAAATAAAGTACAAGTTGTCTTAGGATTGAGAGAAGTCTGAAAGAGATGGTAAGAGATGTTTTAGGTGGCTAGAAGAAACATATATAAATATTTGTAAATATTGCTTCCATGAGAGAGAGAGAGTGAGCGAGAGAGAGAGAGAGAGCACTTAAACCTAAGAAGCTGATGGACGTGATGAACATTTTCAATCTACAGATTCACATCATTGTTTTAGGCATGCTTTATTCTGTGCAGTCTTTTCAATGCCTTCTCCATTTGTTTTATCACTTGATAAAGTGATAACACTGGGTTAAGTGTATGTTGTTTTCTTTTGGTTCTGTCCCATATTTATTCTTTTCTTTGGTGTTCTTTTAAATGGCTTTCAATCTATTTTGTGTCACATCATCAGATACGTCCTCTCTATCCCTACTTTTACTTCCCGAGCTACGTATTCTACATCGAATGGCTGCTACCCTCGTGTCCCTATGTGTTCATAATAAAGTCGGTTTCCCTCACTTTTCTCCCGAGTTCTCAGCTTCTGTTGAGTCATCCTGTCCTCTTCGCTCCTTTCTGCCTCTCGTCCATGTTTCATTTCAGAGATGGTGTTGTTCTGCTGAAGGGACTGGGTGACCAGAGTAGCATTTCCCCCTTCTTTGCTAGTGAGTTCTGTGACTAGTGCTCAGGGAGGTTATTGGTAGACCTTTGGGCTAAGAAGCTTCCCATTAGAGAAATCTGTGTTCTGTCCTATGTTTGAGAAACTTGTGTCAGCTTTTGACGTTTTTCTTCATGTTGGTTTAAATTTTCCTCTATTTGGCGACCAAAGTGAGAGCTACATTGGCCTAGTGGAAGAAAGCTGTGCTACCAAGCTGAAGGTGGGTGATTGTCATCTGTGGCCCTCGGCCAGGTTCAAATTGTTTTCCTGTCAAACATCATTCTAGGTGGTATAGCACTGGTCTGTGTGTTGCTGTAAAGAGGTAACTCGTGGTTGCTGTGATGCTGAAGCCTGTGACAGTGATGTGCCAATCGTGGTAATGGACACCCATGGTGGACAGTGTTGGCTGGAGCTTCCCGACTAAATCAAGCCTGGAAGCGGGAGTGGCATCCACTTCCAAAATGACTTGCCTCCAGAAACTCTATGTATGAACAGTGCTCAGGCTGTTCATTCATAGGGTCGCTATGAGTCGTCTACAACTCGACAGCATTAAACAACAACAACAACAACAACAACAACTATTTGGCAATTATCTTGCCTAATTGCAGTCTGGTGTTGAGTTGGAGTTTTTTGCCTTGAATATTGTTTTCCGTGTGTGTGTGTGTGTGTGTTCCTTTTGCAATTTTTAGTAAACTTTGCAGGGTATAAAAGAAAGTGAAAATGACTTTTTGCCATCAGCTTTTGGTTGTTAGCAAGGATTCCTGTCCAAATTGCAATATGAAACAAAACTTAAAATGATCTCTTAATTATCAGAATAATCTGCTAAAACAAAAATAATATAGCAGCCATATAGGGCGCCATGTAGGGAGCTGTGGTGGCCTAGTGATAAGAAGTTGCTCTGCAATCCCAAAGGCACATGGTTCAAATCTGCCAGTTGCACCATGGGAGAAAGATGAGCAATCTCTTCCCATGTGATTAACTGCCACTGGAGGGTCAGCTGTGGGTCAGTTCTGACTCTAGGGTACACAACAATATATATATATATGTACTATCTTCCTTCATGAAATTCTTTAGTACAGTGTGCAGATATATCTATGAAAGCCAAACTCCTTGCCCTCAAGTAAATTTCAACTCATAGAACAACTATCACCAAGATTGGCTTTCTCACCACAACAAGATAAAGGTAAAGAATCCAATTGAAAAATGGGCACAGGATATGAACAGACACTTCACCAAAGAAGACATTCAGATGGCTAACAAGCACATGAAAAAATGTTCAAAATCCTAGCTCTAAGAGAGATGCAAATCAAAACAACTATGAGATATCATCCCACCCCAGTCAGAATTGCAAAATTTAACAGAACAGCAAGCAACAAATGCTGGCGAGGTTGTAGAGAAACTGGAACCCTTATTCACTGTTGGTGGGAGTGTACAATGGTGCAACCACTGTGGAAGGCGGTATGGCGCTTTCTCAAAAAGTTGCAAATAGAGATACCATTTGACCCAGCAATTCCACTACTGGGAATATACCCCAAAGAGACCATAACATATATCCAAGCAGATATATGCACACCCATGTTTATCACAGCTTTGTTCACAATAGCAAGGAGTTGGAAATAACCTAAGTGCCCATCAACAAATGAATGGATAGAGAAGTTGTGGTATATTCACACAATGGAATACTACACTGCATAGAAAAACAAGGAACTCATGCAATATTATTCAAAATGGGTGACCGTGGCGGACATTATGCTGAGTGATGTATCTCAGTCACAAAAGAACAAATACTGCATGATGCCACTGTTGTCAAACAGGACTGGCCTTGAGTTTGTGGGGAGACTGAGAAAGAGGGGATAAATAAACGTATACTACATTGAAACAGATGAGGGAGAAAACTGTTTAAAGGGGATATGTGATTAGGTATTTTTGTCATGACAGGAGTCCAGAACAAAGGCTGTATAGTGGAGTGGACCTGGGGGAGGGTTTGTAAAGCAATGAAAGAATTTTTCTTTTACTTTTCTAAGAAGGTAGTATATTAGGGGGGAGGGTTGGGAGGGGAGAAAAGTGCAACAATGAATGAATGGAAATCCAAAGTCTCTGTAAATTTTCATTGAAATTAATAATAAATTTTTAAAAAGAAAAGGAAAAAAAAGATTGGCTTTCTGAGGATGTCCATCTTATTGGAAAGAGAATGCCCATCTTTTTCCTGTGAAGCCTCCGGCAGATTCACTTTTCTCCTCCTTTCCCTCTCTTTACTGAGAATTCATTCTATCCTTTAAAATTGCTTAAGAAATGTATCACACCATTCATATATTCTATTATTAATCTCTTTTTAAATCTCTTAAAACAGTGGCAATGCTAACATACATTTTGAGGTCACTACTTACTCTTTTTTCACTCTCTGTCTTCCTGACTCCTAAACGAAGGCAGATTTTTTTAAAATGAGAAACTATGAAAATCTAGAGTTTACAGACAATCTCATTTCAAAGTAACAATGGGGTAAATTAGTCCTTCAGGTCATCTATACATCTGTAGTTTATTACTGTTGTGTCCATCAAGTTGGGACTGGCTCATAGCTGTCCCTCCAGTGCATTTCAGAGGCAGTAAATTGCACTGGGAGGAGATTGTCCATCCTTTTCTTGTGGAGAAGTTGGTGGATTCGAACCACATGTCTTTGGGATAACAGCTTGGCTTTTTTACCATGCGGTCACCAGAGCACATCTGTAGTGAGTAAAAGATGATGAGAATGCCCTCTTTCAGTCGTAACCAAGATGATTCCCCTGTTGGACTATAACTTTTCTTCAAACGGCTATATTCTCTATGATAGTATCTGGGTAAGATCAACCAATATCTCTATTTGTAAGTAACTTTCATCAGTCTTTAGGATAAGAAGCATTGCATATGGTGGACTCAGTGTGCTCCAACCACTCTTACGTAACTCAAATTTCTCCCAGTCCCTGTTGCCCTGCTCACCACCACAGGGCCAACTCTTTTCCTTTGGAAACCAACAATCTTGGTAGTCCACAGCCTCCAAGAGCAGTTCTGGTCACCACTTCTATCTCTGCAGTGGCTCGATAACTGGATCTTCATAGGACTCCAGTGTAGACAGACCAACCTCATGAGTATATACTCAAAGTTATTCCCGGAATACATTTTGGAAGTTTCTGGTTACCATAAGTGTAAACACCAACTCAAAATTCCCTCTTCGATCCAAGTTCTCATGAAAATCAAACTGAAGTGAGTGGAAGGATGAAAAAACAAAATAAGAAAGTTTCATTTCAAGACGATGTCTGATTTTTATAAAATCTAGGACTTGAATTCCTGCTTTCTTTCAGGGTGTGTATCTGTAGGCTGTTGTGTGTTCCCCTGTCTTAATACATTTTTTAACAAACATGTTTTCTGTGTTGTCATCATAGAGTACTGTAAAGTGATTTATAATAGCTTCTTAATTGCTTACTGAATTTCCCAAAGCTTGGTAGAGGCAATTTCAATGCAACTGTACTATGTTAAGGTTTCAAGTCACTGGTCTTTCCTGATGACGTGCCCAAAGAAAGGTGAATCATTACTTGTAAAAAGCACTTCAGTTATGTTTCTTCAAAGACTGATTCTGCTCTATTCCTTCTTTTGGCTGACCATTAGGAGTATGGAAAATGTAACTTCAACCTTTAATATTAACCCAAAAGAACACTTATATAGTAAGCATTTACTATGTACTAGAACCTGGAATGAATGGTATCAAGACTGACATTAGACAGATGTCCTGAATGTAGAGAATACCAGAAAGATGGTTACCTATGTTTTCTTGACTATTCAAAGACATTCAGCTGCAGGTGTTGTAACACATCGTAGATGACACTGTGGAAAATGGAAATCCCAGAACACTTATTTTCATTCTTGAGAACCTTTACAACGACCAAGGAGGACAAGCCAATCTGTGTGGAAGTAGGACCACCAGAATGTGCCTTCACCTCCAGCACTCTGGACACGTTATCAGGAGGAACCAGTTCTTGGAGAAGGAAGCCATGCTCGGTAAAGGAGTGGATTGGTGAGAAACAGAAAGGCCTTCAGATTGGCACAGGAGCTAAAAGGGTAGGCTTTAACACAGCCACGATTGTGAGGCTGGTGCAGGACTGGACGGTGTTTTGCTCTGTCATACAAAGCGTCACTATACATTAGAACGAGCCCAGCAGCAGCTACCACCACCCACCACCATTGTGCTAGACACGTGACAGGTGAAGGGAACACAACTTTAAGCATGAGATATTTGGTTTCAGTTCTATGAAGCAGGTAGTCTTGTAGAACTTGTGGCCACTGAGTCAATTCTAATTGACAGCATCCCTACACCACAGAGTCGACCTGTTATGGTTCCAAGCTGCACATCTTCATGGAGCAGACGCCGAATCTTCCACCCACAGAGCAGCTGGTAGATTGAGTGCTTCACCCCTGCATCGCCAGTACGTCTTTTGTGAGCTAGTGCTGTGGGTGTTTGTTGCTGGCACTGTCTATGACTCATAACAACCCTATGAACAATAGGTCTGAATCTTTCTCTCTCCCATATCATTCTCATGAGCTCTCATGCTCAGTGTAGTCGGGAGGTAAGAATGAAAGATTACAACGCAGTGTGAGAACACAGCTCTAGAGGAAGCATTAAGCACTATGAGAGCACAGAAAAAGGGAAGTAAATACATCAGAGGGAAGCCTATCATTCCATTTTCCTGGGGAAGAAATATTGAGACTAAACTTGAAGGAAGAATGAGACTCAGTTGAATGAAAGGGGCTGGAATGGAATGAGATTTCCCAGAATGCAATCCATGTCTCAGGTGTGTCCTCCAATCCGGCTTTTCACCCTCTGGTGAGCCTTCTGGGGCCACTGCTCCACCGGGTCTAGGCCCTCAGTTCCGCTGGCTTCCCACAAAGTCAGAAAGGCTCTCCGAGGAAGCGGGGTGAGGAGAGGAAATGTGTCTGGAATCCTGGACCTGGGTTTACTGCCTTTCCTTTCAGAGAAGGGGCCTCTCAGCCTGGCTTATTTGGCTTCTACTCGGTGAGTGAAGCCTCTGCCACATTCCACTGGCACCCAGTCGCTTGGGGTTTTTCCTCTTTTAGTTTTCCATGACAAATAAACAAAAATGCTGGCTTGTGAGCTCCTGCCACCAGCTGGCCCGAGGACTTGGAGCTTGGAGTGTGCCACAGACACCTACCTCACATTGTGTCCAGCTGCCTCTGGATCTTGGCTGCCATCTGACCCGCTTCTGTGGTGACCCTCAGAAGTTTTGGCCCAATGGTGGGTCATTGAGTTACATTTTCCAGAGCAGAGGGATCATTGTAAGACCCACAGAGCAGAGAAATATGACCCATTAAATCCAACCTAAAAATAATTTTTGCTCTGAAAGAGAAAATCTAATTACCTTGTTCTTCACTATAAAAAATTGAGTTAATCTGAGTAAGGAGACATGGGACCTTTCTTTGAAGTAGACCATGCATTCCAAAATATCTCTGGGAGAGCCTGGGGTCTGCTTCTGATTAGATAATTGACATAAACCTTCTCCAAATAAACACTGAACTCTTCAGACACAGGGAAGGGATGTGAGTAAAATGCATAGATGATTTAAAGAGAAGACTGTCTGCAATAATTAGTTATCAGAAAGCGAGTCACTTTTCCTTTTATCAGCTAGCATTAAGATATAAGAAGCTAACAGGGTGCAGTCTGGAGACCTAGTTGAAACTTCAGTTCAGTCATGCATCAACTCTAGATATTTTTAGTTCGTTTCTGACGATAAGGGAGTATTTCTGTATTTACAGTGTTTTATCCCTAGTCCTCAAAACTGGATTTATCCCTGACAAAATATATAAGTCTTGAGCCATAAATGATTTTGTGCCTCTGAAAACATTTTGGTCTTGACATTCACAGCAGTCAGTATAGGTAAACCATAAAAGGGGAGAGATGCAAGTCAGTCTCTTCTCTTCTCTTCTCTTCTCTTCTCTTCTCTTCTCTTCTCTTCTCTTCTCTTCTCTTCTCTTCTCTTCTC
>NW_006399805.1:5478412-5516401 GCF_000299155.1 Elephantulus edwardii | reverse complement strand
TCTCCTCTCCTCTCCTCTTCTCTCCTCTCTTGTCACTCTCTCCCCCCATTTTCTCTGTATGCATCCTGCTTCCTTCTACAAAGAATGCAATCTATGTATATACAACTCAAAACCAATTAAGCAACAGAAAAGGAAAAGGAGTACATTCTTACGGGTTCATTACAGATGAGGTTATAGCTAAGTTTGTTGGAGGCTATGGTGGCTTAAAATTACTATTTGACAATTCCAATTTTGTTGCCACATACCTCTGACTTTTTAGGCAAATGTTGCACAAGAAAATGAAAAACAGTATCTTCCATCTCAAAACATCCATTAAATGTTGTTGTTGTTATGTGCCGTCGAGTCAAATAAGGGAACAAATACAAGAATTCCTGACTCACTTTGCTTCCTCAATATTTGGTCCCAAATGATTTTTGCCCTCCCAGGGAGTTTTATCATTTAGCTTTTGCCTACTTCATCAAATAGAAGGATGGCTTTGTTCTGGCCTAAGCAGCCCAGTCTTGAAAGGTAATCTCTGAAAGAAAGACAACCTGAAAAACAGGCACTCATTTGGCTTTTACAGGAGCCAGGCTCCGTAAACAACCACTCCTCAGGCTCATTCCTGCTGGAGGGAGAGTTTCGAGAGGATTATTTCTTATTTTAAAAACGTCCTTGGTGTCTGTAGAGGGTCTGTGGATTGCACCAGGATCCAGCTCCTGGTTTTGGCCTTTTACTGTTGTTGGGTGTTGTCAAGTTGATACTGACTTATAACAACCTCAAGTGACACAGAATTGCCTCCTCATGTTTTATAGACTGTCCCTCTTAGCAGGAAGAGATCGCTAGATCTGCTAGGTGAGTTTGAACCACCAACATTCTGGTTAGCAGCCAAGTGCTTAATTGTTGCACTAGGCTCCTGATAGGTAAGATGGCATCGCTGGACGAAGTAGATGAAGAGTACTCAAGACCTCTCTAGGTGGTATCTGCAAATCCTTATGAATTTATCATTACTTTAAAAAGAAAAAGGGTGCAGGTTGTTGTTGGGGGGTTTTTTGTGTTTTTGTTTTTGTTTTTTATGAGAAGGAAAAATGTCTGTGTGAGTGGAGAGAGAGATCATCTAACCACATCATGAAGGCTGTTGTTTTTTACCATCGAGTCAGGACCAACTCAGAGCTGACACAGTGGGTTTTCAAAGGCAGTTAATCACACAGGGGGAGATTGCCCATCTTTCCCCACTGAGCAGCTGGTCGATTCAAATCGCGGACCTTTGGGTTGACAGTGTAATTCCTTACCATGACGCCACCAGAGCTCCCATCAAGAAGTTACATATCTATATCAGGACTATGTTTGTCCTATAGAATTTTCCCGTGAACAGTATCCCATAATGTCCTAAAGCCAGCCTGTGGACTTTGGACTTCCCTAGATGTACAGAAGCTGATGTTGGCCCTACATGAGAAGATGAGAGAGAGAAGTAAAAGCAAAACCAATGCTGGAGCAACCACCATTCCCCAGCAAATAGAAACATCATATCATTGCCCTGGCCATACAACTAATGTTCTCTACAACAGAGACTCCAATCCAGCAGCCTGTCTCCAGCTTCCACTCCTGACAATCACACTGCCAAAAGAAAAGGCAGGTGGCTATCTATAAAGGCAGACATAAAAAAGTTTCCATCAGAGAAATTCAAAGCAATAGTAGCTTAGTATCCTACCATCAGACACATGTTAGCTTCATTTAGTATGAGGGTTCTCCTAGCCCTGGGTTCCCCAGATAGTGGGCTCCAGGGCCTGATGAGAGATATTGCGCATGGTTCACTTCAAAACATCCTCACTCCCAAATTACACCCATTAACTAGGAGACCCCCTCAAAACTTCTGGTCAGTTCAATCAAAGCCAGAAAATCAACAAAAATCTTGCAAATGGATTGATTTTGCACGTATAAAACAGTCAACCAATGCCCGAAAGATCCTGTCTGAGAATGGCTTAGCTTAGGAGTTGTAATCTACAAAGGACATCTTAAACTCCTTCAAATACTTGATCGTTTTTAAAGGGTAAGCAAAATATAATTAATCAAGTTCCTACCTTCTCCAGTATATGAAGTTAGCAAGTGGAAAGTCCCACAACCCTAGCAATTGTCTTAAAGAAATAGTTGGAAATTGGAAAAAACTCTAGGACTATGGTCATGGTCCCTGTGCCTGAGCTTCATATAGTGAAGTACAGGGCTATGTTCATGCCTGTTGATTTGGCATGGTACCACATTGAACATCTAGACACGGAGATATGAACCCCGAACTAGGGGGAAAACCCATTTTATTTTAAACTCTTTTAGCCTACATTTATGCATTTAAGTTTTTATACTTTTCTGGGAGAGAAAATATTCATATTGAAAGGTGAGTGCTGTGGGAAGGCCACCATCTGGGTGAGGTACAATAGCAAGTCGTTAGCCAGTGAGGCAGAGGGGAACCAGGGTGGCACGGAGCTAAGCTCTTGTTCTGGGTTCAGCAAAGAGGAGACTGAGAGTTCAAACTCAATGAGCCTGCCTAATATGATTGTAATTTAAAAATAAATAAATAAAAGAAGAAGATTCTAAAGGAATTCCTTTTTCAAAAAAATACATGCTAATTAAAGGACAAGTTTCTAAATATGTTGGTTTTTTAAAAATATTTTCTTTTATTATTTTGTGTGTGTGTACCGTCAAATTGGATCTGACTGTTACAGGAGGAGATTGCCCCTCCTTCTCCAGCAGAGCATCTGTGGATTCGAACCACGTGCCTTAGGGATTGCAGTGCAGCTTTTTGTCACTAGGCCACCAGAGCTCCCTTTAAATATGTTTTCTTTGATAGCAGGCTCTTCTGGGAATGCCATACCGTTCACATTATAGAGTTATAAATTATGATAAGTAGTCTGTTGAGTGCTCTATTGTACATAGGGTTTTCGAAGGCCTGTAATTTCAGAAGTGGATTGCCAATCCTTCTTCCTAGTCTGTCTCAATTTTTAAATATATATAATAGTATCTGACAGACAAGCATTCTACAGAAAAAAGTAGATGAAAGACATTTACCACTTAGAAAGACCAATATTCAATGTTGCTGTCGACCTGGCTACATGTTTGGTTGGTTTTGGGTTTTGACTGTGTGGATCACAACAAGCTACGGCTGACTCTGAGAAGAATGGGAATCCCAGAACGTTTGATTGTGCTAATGCGAAACCTATACTTGGACCAAGAGGCAGTCGTCAGAACAGAGGAGGGAGACACTGGATGGTTCAAAATCAAGAAAGGGGTCCGTCAGGGATGTCTTTTGTCTCCATACCCTTTCAATCTGTATGCAGAGCAGATCATCCAAGATGCTGGGCTGTACAAGGAGGAATGTGGCATCAGGATTGGTGGAAGAATCATCAACAATCTGCGTTATGCGGATGACACACCCTGCTTGCTGAAACTGAGGAGGACCTGAAGCGCCTGCTATAGAAGGTCAAGAACTGCAGTCTTCAATATGGATTGAAGCTCAATATCAAGAAAACAAAGATTCTCACCACTGGATCAATTGGCAGCATCAGTATGGATGGTGAAGAGATTGAGATAGTTAACAGTTTTAGTTTACTTGGCTCCACAGTCAACACTCTTGGTAACAGCAGCCAGGAAATCAGGAGACAAATTGCATTGGGAAAGTCAGCTGTGAGGGACCTCCCAAGAGTACTGAAGTGCAATGACGTCAGGCTGGAGATGAAGGTGATCCGGGCTATAGTCTTTGTAATTAGGTGCTATGCATCGGAGAGTTGGACAGTGAATAGGAATGATAAAAAGAGACTTGATGCCTTTGAGCTGTGGTGCTGGAAAAGAGTGTTGAATATACCATGGACTGCTAGGAGAACAAACGGGTTTGTCCTGGGGAGGGTGAAGCCAGAATGTTGCCTGGAGTCAAGGATTCTGAAGCTTCATCTAACATACTTTGGGCATGTTGCAAGGAGGGACTGGCCCTTGGAGAGAGACATCATGCTTGGGAGAGTGGAGGGACGGCGCAGGAGAGGAAGACCCTCGATGAGATGGATCGATTCTGTGAGTGGAGTGGTGGAAATGAATGTGTTTGAGACAGCGAAGTTGGCACAGGATAGACAGGTGTTTAGGGCTTTTGTACATAGGGTCGCTATGAGTCGCAAATGACTCGATGGCACGTAACAACAACAACAACAACAACAGTCTGTTGAGGCTTTCGTTCTCTAAAAGTGTTTTTTCTATGCACTGGGTTGTTCCATTCAACTGGTTCACTGGATTTGCTCAGTCTATTCAAAGTCCTAGACTCTAACAGCTTTCAGGGAAACTTCTAAGCGAAAGGAAAACGAAACTGGGTCTTCACAGACCTAGTAAATATTCCTCAGAACCATAAAACAGTAAGAGATGGTGAAGATAACCTCACTAAACCAGCTAATCCCAACGGCCATATGTGGAAAGCAGAGCTGCCCCAAAGGGTTTCCAAGGCTGTAAATCTTTATGAACATTGATGGTCACATTTTTCTCCCACAAAGTTGTTTGTGTGTTCGAATGAATGAACTTTGGGTTAGCAGGCAAACACTAAGCTAACCCAAGATGAAAAGGAAAACACTGATGGCCTGGCAGGAGCTGGTGAAGACATTTCAGGAACACAGCTGGTGATTATGAAGCTCAGGTAATGTCAGATGTCAACACTGAAATCTCCCACAAGTAAACAAGGCTGTTAGCATCAAATCTGTCAGGCCAAAAACTGTGTTTAGTAAACAGAGCACGAGGGATAAGTCCCCAGTAGAGATTCCCTTCTCACGGCAAGGCAGGGGACTTCTGCACAACACTGGGAAGAACAGGCAGGAGATGAGGTGTGAAGGCCACTTATGGAGACAACACAACACACGCACACACGCTCCCCCTCACTCCTTCCTAGACTTCCTCACACAGAACTGAACTGATGAGCATGTCTCAGGCAGCGGTTAGTTTACATCCCAGTCACATCTGCGTGGTTAGGAGGCGGCCCACTTCATCTACAGCGGCCAGCCAAGCCTGTGGCTTCATCTCTCTGGAGGTGACGGGCACAGTCAGTCACCTGGTGGGCAAGAGCCTGGTCAGAAGCACTATAGCTGGTCCCTCTCTTGGCATTTGCTGTGCTCACACCAGCAGTGGAAGACCAAGTGAAAAGCTAGACTAAGACATAGAATGACTGGTCGGAACCAGGCACTGCTGAAGGCTGAGCCCTTGTGGAAAAACAGCTAGTACGGGTATAGATTCATGGGTTCAGGGCTCGAAGGGAATCTAGGTGGATTGTCTCACTCCCACATTTTACTGATGAAGAAATTAGTGCTTTCAAATGTATCGCTTATAAAGGAGGATTGGGAAAGCCACACATGTGCTTAGGGCAAAAGGCATCTACAGCAAATTCCCAAGAATATGCTACCTCGGTGGGTTGTTCACCCCCAAGAACATGGCAGCAAGCCTAAAGGAAGCACATGCCCAAGGACACGTGATAACACTGCCAAGGCCAACAGCTACGGCTCTCGACTCTTTGTCTAGTGTTTCTACCAGGAGTGTGATTTCAACTCTCCATATCTGCTCTGCCAGGGGTGTGACCTCACCCCGTGCTGAGCCTCCTCTGAGGGCCGCACACACTTTCAAGACAAGCGCACCGAAGGATTCCGTAGGGCAAGAATCAACAGCACTTATCTGACTACCTGGATCACAAATTCTGCTTAACTTTTCTTGCCTTCTGATCAAGTAATGGACAGAAAGGAAAGTGGTGTGTTTTTATAAAGTATAGGAGTCAGGAATTGATGACACCAAGATTTCATGTAAACTGCAGCTCAGAATGAGAACATTAGGAATTAAGGCTGTCTACTCCATCTGTCCTATCTCCAGCCTCATTTCTCTCACCAACTCTATTATTTTCTGACTATAACAACAAAAACAACAGCAAGAAGTCAGTCTATATAGCTGAGAGCTGGACAATTAAAAAGGATGACACAAGAATTCATGCCTTGAACTGTGGTGTTGGAGAAGGGTGCTGAATATCCCATGGGCTGCCAAAGGAACAAAAGCATGTGTCTTAGAGAAAGTGCAGCCAGAGTGCTTCTTGAAGGCAAGGCTGGTGAAGCTTCATCTCACATACTTGGGACATGTTTTTAGGAACTTGGGACATGATCCTTTGCTAGAGACATCATGCTTGGAAGGGTGGCGGGCCAGTGCAGGAGAAGACCCTCAATGAGAAGGATTGACACAGTGACAATGACAATGAGAAGGATTGACATGTCTGTGGGCTCGAGTATGTTTCAGGCGATGAGGACGGCAGAGGCTAGGACAAGGTGCAGATCTGTTGCTCACAGAGTTGCTACGAGTCACATTCAAAGGCACACATAACAGCAACTCAGCCTGCATATCTCCTGTCACCTGTGGACTCTCTTTCTTTTTTCTTGACCAAGCTCTTTTAAAAAAATTTTTTTTCTACTAGTTTACTTACAAAATTCAAATACAAATTTGAACAAATTCTTTCCATTTCCCTCACCCCCCCTCAAATTATAAAACCCAATGATTAATCCCCCCTTCCCCCTGCACATCCATACCTTTCTGCTTCCAGCCTCTCCCACCTTCCTGGATCCTTATACTCATTCTACAATAACGGTTTTATACAATATGTATCTGTATGGGACTGAGTTAGTTCACTCAGCATAATGCTCTCCAGTCCATCCCAAGTTAGGTAATAATTTACAAAGTTATTGCTCCATCACAAAAAAATAGAAACAGCCCAAATGTCCAACCACAGATAAACAGATTGAGAAATTATGGTACATTCACACAATGGAATACTATGCAGCACACAGGAGCAATAACTTTGACCAAGCTTTTGCCTATTCATTTCATATATGACCCACTGTGATGATTAGTGTCAATTATTTACAACCTCTCAGCTCCCATGCCCACTATTGGCTGCTGATTGATGCTATGTCCTAGTTCAAGTTCTCAAGGAAAAGAATCTGTTGGGGCCAGTTTATCTAAGTGTGGTCAGAGAGCTCTTCACATCAAGCCAAGTCATAGGCCACGAGTTGGTCAACTTTGAACTAAACACCTGTATTTCTTGTTTATTAGCTTTGGAGAAAGAACTAATGATATGTGATCCATTTCTCACCCACAGGGTGGTGGGAGGTCAAGCGATGAGAAGAGAGATAAAATATTCAGCCTCATCTGACCCCTCATAGCACCAGATCTTGTGTCCTTGGGACAGACATTATGCAATAAAATCCACTATAACCCAAACACTTACTGCCTGATGGTTGAAGCTGTCAAGAATTTTATTTCACTTGGATCCAAAATCAACACTCATGGAAACAACAATCAAGAAATCAAAAGACATCTGAGAAGATGGGGTAATGGTAATAGTCAATGATGATTGATTTTACAAGACACAATGTGAATGAAAGACACAAAAATATTACATGGGGGGAAAAAAGAAATTAAAGGACATGTTGTGTTGAGAAATCTGCTTTCAAAGGCCTTTTTAAAGTGCTAAAGAAAAGGATGTCAGTTTCAAGGCCAAGCTGTGCCTGATAAAAGCAATGGTATTTTTGTTTACTTGTGCATCTGAAAGTTGGACAGTGAATACAGATGACAGAAGCATTAACATCTTTGCATTGTGGTGTTGGTGATGAGTATTGAGTGTCCCATGAACTCCCACAATAAGAAACAAGCCTGTCTTGGAGGAAGTGAGACCAAGATGCTCCTTAGAGGCAAAGATAATGAGACTTTGTCTCAGCTACTTTGGACCTGTTGTCAGAAGGGGTCACGTCCTTGGAAAAAGACATCGTGGTGAGAAAGCAGGAGCTGGAGACCCTCAACTGTAAGAATGTTTACAACAGTGAGCGTGAGTATGACAGATGTGAGGGCAGGACAGGGCACCATTTTGAGCTGTCGTTCATAGGGTGGCTGTGAGTCATGGTCGACTCCTGGGTGGCAACTGACAATACCACCACCATTTATTGCCTGTTGTTGAAGGGACAGGGACTCATCTCAGGATGCAACCACTCAGGAGAGGTGGTGAATGACGGAGGCAATCAAGTCAGGAACTAGACCATGATGCCAGCATGAAGAGCTGTTTCTGGTTAAGGAACTCTGTCTGGAAAGGAGGAGTCTTTACTCATATATTATACATTATTATCTATTTAATGGTCAGGATTTTGAAACTCTGTCTGACATACTTTGGGCATGTTGCAAGGTGTGACCAGTCCTTGGAGAGGGCCATTTGCTTGAGAGGGTGAAGGGACAGTGCAGGAAAGACAGGCTCTGGATGAGATAGATTGACACAGTAACTGGGGTAATGGGGTAGGTGTGTTGGAGACAATGAGGTCGGCTCAGAGCTGTTGTACATAGGGGTCGCTATGAGTTGCAAGCAACTCCACAGCAACATTACATAATTCAATCAAAAAAATCTTTCTTTCTCTTCCAAAACTACTTAGCTATAAGGACACACGTTGTCTACTTAGCACTAACTCCAAAGAGTCAAAACAAGTGCAGAATAATTAATGGAGTGGGACTCATTTGCATGTGGAAGACACTTGCTTGTTCACTAGGCCAAAATGGTTTTTAAAAGAGAAGGGGTCTCTTTCAGACCAGAAAGTGCTGTGCTGACTGAAAGCAAAAGCTGTGCAAATAACTTTAAAGTCTGCAACTTGACAGATCATTGGTGTCTGATGACACAAGTAACAGGAGCTAGTAGTTTTTCAGAGTTGGGCTCTGTGTTACAACTCCAGACATCCACATGGACATAAAGGAAGAATGGAAAAGCATGGGATTGAAAACCCGCGCAGTTCTACGCCAAGTGGACCTGCCAAGCAGAGGCTACAGATGGGACTCACGTGAGCCCAAGAGCCAGGAGGGAGAACTTGCCGTGGAGGGAGCAGGGGGGAAAGCAGGAATGGCCTCTCACTTAGCTGGTTGGGGTTTCCAACGCTTTAAAAAAGGCACCATTTCTGAAGCCTTCATTCACTCATTGAATAAGCATGTGCTGAATGCTGACTATATTAAAAGAAAATGCTGGGACACAGACATGAGTAAGATCAAGTTCAACTGACAAGTAATCAGTTACTAAAAGGTGGTAAGATCAGTGCTAACAAGAAGGCAATTTATTATTTTTTTTTTCAGGAGAATGGTGGTCTTGGGAGCTTTGTCTGAGCCTAGTAACCAACCTCTCCCACCCCCAAAACTTTTAACCTGCCCTCAACAGGAGTGAACAAAACAGCCTGGGAATTGAGAGTGTGCCTGGGGGGAGATCAGTCCTTCTTTAACTGCCAACAGCCTCCCTTCAGCCTCAGAGACCACCAGGGCTGACTGTACACAGCCTGCATCCTGCAAGTCTCCGCACCCTTCCAGTTCACCCTGCATTATCTCAACTCCCATCCTCGAGTGGCTCTGCCTTGACCTTCCTTTCAGCTTACCTCTCTGACTCGTCCAGAGCTTGTTGTCAGTCATCAGCAAAGTCCCTACAACTTCAAACTCTTTGAATGCTCTTCCCAAGTTCATGCTCCAGTGGAAACCTTACTCGTCCTCACAATTGAGACCTTCTCGGGCATCCATGCTCCTGGAGGCGGAGGACGCATCCTCTATACTTCTCACAGCCATTTTTATATCTCCCACTTCCCCTTGACAATACCACCTCCATTATTCCTATTTGCTGCAATCATTTATAGATTACTGGGTTCCTCTCCTCTGTCTAGAACATTTTAACTCCTAGCTGTAACTCTTCTCAGCACTATTCTTACCAGCATTCTGAGGAATTTCAATATTAGTGCACATTATCTTTTTAATACTTTTAATTCCTTGAGCTCCTCGCTTCCAATGATCTTGTCCTCCAACGTCCCTCGGCCACCCACTCGCTCTTCCCAGCTAACATCCCATGTGTCATCATGATAAATGTTACTTTGCCTGGAGAAGGCAGGCAGCTGAACCCAGCTGGAGGAAAACACACAGCGAAGCTGACTGGTTTGATTGCAAATTCGCTACAACCGATGTCAAGTAGGTCCTTGGGGCTTCCTTGCAACTCTACTGCTTCTCAAATCCAAACATCCTTTCCTCTGTTTAAACATCCTAAAGCTCCTCCTATCCTCTTCCCTTGGCTAACAAACTTGCTTCCTAGTCAACCCAGAAAATGAAGACAATCGGGGGAAAACATCACAGACTCTTGTCACAGTTTCTTATATGCTGCTAGCTGAATCCACAGATTCTGCATTATCCCCTGGGATGAAGATGGATCGGCTCATAGTCCTACGGAAGGCCAATACCGCTCCGTGCTCTGAATCCCATCTTCTCTCATCTACTCAAGGACATTGCTTCAGAAATTGTCACCTCTCTTCTGTACCATCAAGTTTCGCTAACTGGACAAGAATCAAGCCCACACAACTCCGCAGCTGCTACTCAGATCTTCCCAAACTAATTTTTGAGAGTCTCTATTCACTGTTCCTATTGCCTTTTTCCTGGCCCTCTCTTAAACCCATGTCATCCAGGCTTCCCCCATCATCCTCTTGACTCTTGCCAAGGTCATTACTTTTTCTATATTGCACAATCCAGTGATCAGTTCTCACTTCCCGTCTTAGTGTTTAGCCAGTATTTGGTCCGTTCAGCCGTTTCCTTCATTTTGAAGCTTTGTTCTCTTGGCCTTCAGTGCCTCGTGCTGGCTTGCTGCCCCACTGGCCATTCTTTTTCATCTCCTCTTCTCTCTGGTCTTTCAATGTTCCAGGACCCAAGAGATCAGTGCTGGAACTTCACGCCTTTGTCAAAAATCACTGTCTTGGTCTACTCTTGTCTGTTGTCTAAATACCATTCAAATGCTGACAACTTCTAGATCTATCTCTTCATCCAGAAAGCTTCTCTTCCATGAACATCAGACTTGCACATCCAATTATCTATTTAGCAAGTCCAATCAAATACTTAGTTGGCATATCAAAAACATTCAAAGCCAATCTTGGTAGCTCCACTCCTTCTATATACTTTCTGAAATCGTTCGATGCCACTGTAAAACGGGACTGACATCAGGGTTGGGGAGAGACTGAGAAAAATGGAAAAAAATCATGTACACTGCACTGAAACAGATGAGGGAGAAAACTGTTTAAAAGGGATATGTGATTAGGTGTTATTGTCATGAAAGGAGTCCAGAACAAAGGTTACATAGTGGAGTGGACTTGGGGGGAGTGATTATGAAACAATGAAAGAATTTTTCTTTTACATTTCAAAGAGAAAAGTGAACGGGGAGGGTGGTGGGCAGGGAGAAAAGTGCTACAATGAGTGAATGGAAATCCAAAGTCTCTGTAAATTTTCATTAAAATTAATAATAAAAAAATTTTTTAAAAGACATTCCTGTCTTCCAATTTCTTAGAACAAATGCCCCTGAGCTTACTTTGGACTTCACTTTTCAGTCTTGAAGGTTTAACGGCTGATGGCCTCACAAGTGTGTAAATATTTCCAGGGATTTAGGAAGAGATGCATAGCAGTATACCATTATATGTCATCTCCTCCCCATAAATACAAAAGATGCAGGAACCTCAAGAGTGTGGTAGTAACATAATGAGAAAGTGATGCATTTTGCTACTTTGGGCTTGTTGTTGTTGTTAGGTGCCCTTGAATCCCATCCTGTCCTGTGCCATCCTTATCTCTGATGCACTTGAACCCACTACTTCAGTCACCATGTAAGTCCATCTCGATGGGAGTTTTCCTCTCTTGCACTGACCCTCCACCCTTCCAAGTGATACTCTTTTATGAGAATAGCCTCTCCTTGTAGTATGTCCAAAGTATGAGAAAAGAAGCTTCCTTCTCCTCTCCTCTCCTCTCCTCTCCTCTCCTCTCCGTCTCTCTCTTTCTTTCTTTCCTCCAAGGAGCACTCTGGCTGCACGTTTTCCAAGACAGACCTATTGACCATTTTGGTAGTCCATGGGTTATTCAGCTGTCTTCTCCAACACTACAACTCAAAGGCGTCAATTCTCTGTCATCCTTATTTATTGTCCAGCTCTCAGATACATAGCAAGTAATTGAAAAGACTATGACCTATATCAGTCACACCTTAGTCTTCAAACTGACATCACTGCTCAGTGGACTTTTCCAAAGCAATGTCTCCTTATCTTCTGACTGCTGGTACTAAGGGTGTCAGTGGTAGATCCAAGAAAGATGAAATATTTAATTCAATAATTTAGCTTGTAATATTGCCTTTGTTTAACAACCAACTCACGAATTCCTAGAAATTTGAAGAATCAGTTTTCTATGAGTCATATGAGCACACCACTGCCTCTTTCTCATTCCCCAACACATTAGTGAATGAGGTCAACTCTATTTTCAAAAACGTGAACTAGAATCTCTTCATGTCCCGATCTCTCCTCGCCTATCTTCGTAGTTTAAGTCATCATTATCTTTCACTTATATTGGCTCCTTCCCTCTTCAGTGCTTCTCTGTGCTCAGGACAAAAATCAGATATAATCCAAGTCTGTACATACCACGCCTCCCATCACAGCTTTATTCATTGCCAGCTCTCAGATGTGTAGCAAGGGACTGAAAAGACTGCCATGGCCCGAAACAGGCACCCTTTAGTCTTAGACTGAAATGTGTCAGAGATGAGGAGGGTGGCACAGGATTCAGGTCTGTGGTGCCTACGGTCGCTGTCAGTTATTCTCAACAATAACAGGACTAACTTTCTCAACGCTTCCTGGCTCATGGAGAATACAACCCAGAGTTTGACAAATGGTTGTAAGGTCCTACTGGGAAGAATAGGAAGAAAGGGTAGGAAAGAGAAGAAGGGGGGGTAGGAAGAAGAGAAAGGGACAGGAGGCGAGAAGAAGGAGGAATGAGGGTAGAGAGGGAGGGGGGAAAAAGGAGGGTGGGAGCAAGATGTGGGGAGGGAAAAGAGGAGAAGGGAAAGCAGAAAGAAGGAAGAGAGCGAGGGAGGACATGCCAGTGGTCGGGATAGTGGGCCGCTGTGAGAGCAGAGTGGCTTAATGATAAGGAAGGGTAATACCTACCAATCCAAAGGCACATGGTTCAAATCTACCGGCTGCTCCAAGGTAGAAAGATGAACAATCTCCTCCCTCCCAGGCAATTTATTGCCTCAGAAAATGCACAGGACGGTCAGCCATGAGTCAGTTGTTGACGGTACACAACAACAAAGTGAGATAAGAAAGCAGAGGCACATAATTTAGTAAGAGCCAAGTGTTGGAGGATGGAGCCCTTGAGAGGTTCATGAGAACAGCACATACACAAAAGCGATTGAACCCTGACTGCATTCTGCTTAGTTATTCATGCTGTGTGGTTCCAGCTTTGGGAGAATTAGTTACAGGAACCCTGGGATCCACATTCTTGTTCCTTCTTAACAGAAAATAAAACAACAACAGTTTTCCACCACACCAAGCTAGATGACTAATGAGATAACCAGAAGCAGTCACAGAGTCATGGTAGCAAGCTGCATACCAGCAACTCTGTCCTGTCACATTCCCAAGTAACAGTCTGGCCACAGAAAAATGGTCAATTGCAAATATGTGATAAGGGCTTAAACGTTTCCCCCAAAGATTCAAACCCTAAAGGAAGATGGAGCATTCCCAGGCCAGACGAAAACCTTTTAACCTTAAGTCCCTTCAACATAAATATGTTGCCAAGATGCCGAGTGATATTTAAATCATCCACTTCCTGTTTCGGTGCTATCTCTCTGTTTTGGATAGGGACCAAAAATGTTTTATTCGTTTTGGCATCGTTCTCTTCATTTAAAAAGGATTTATACTTCAGGGATTTGGAAGCCAGGAAGAAACAAACAAACAAACAAATCACATATTTTGGATGGCAAATTCTGAATGTTTTTGGCCCTTTCAAATAAAAATACACTCCCCCAAAGTTGATGGGGAGAGAGGGGGCCACACGGGGTAGAAGATGTCCAGGAGGACTTTTAGAAGAACCAGTAAAGAAGTCAGCATGGTCCATACACAGTCCATCTACAAAAACTTGTTTAGGAAACATTAAAAATAGCCCATCCAAAGTAGGTTTTTATTAGCCCACTTGTAAATAATTTTGTTTAAATGTAATTTAAGATAATGTATCCAAGTATTTCCATTGGGCCTGGGATATCAATCAACTCAGCTGCAAATGTGATGAAAACACATCCATAGAGAATTGCATGGAGTTTTTATTACAATGGAAAGGAATGAATAAATGTGTCCTGTCTGCTGTATCTCAGGCAGGGAGAGTTCTAAGAAGTTCTCAGTCGGAAGGGAGGTGGGTTGTAGGGAACGGTCAGGTAGATCGTCAAAATGTCTCATTGTCTCTTTCCAATAATATTAGTTAAAAGGTTCGCGTAGCTTGGAAAACCTCTCCGACCAATCCTGGCTGTTCCCCTTGCTCCCACTTGCTGGGGGAGAAGCTCCTTTAGTTGGGACACAGGATTAGAAGTGTTACTCTAATGCCAAAAAACATGTCAATATGGATTGAGGCTCAATGTCAAGAAGACAAAGATTCTCACCACTGGACCAATTGGCAGCATCAAGATGGATGGTGAAGAGATTGAGATTGTTCGCAGCTTTAGTCTGCTTGGCTCCACAATCAACACTCTTGGCACCAGCAGCCAGGAAATTAAAAGACATATTGCGATGGGGAAAGTCTGCTGCTAGGGACCTCTCTAAAGTACTGAAGAGCAACGGTGTGTCTCTGGAGACTAAGGTGCATCTGGTACAGGCCATGGTTTTTGCAATCACTTGTTATGCGTCAGAGAGCTGGACAATGACCAGGGAGGATAGAAGGAGAATTGATGCTTTTGAGCTTTGGTGTTGGAAAAGAGTATTGAGAGTGCCATGGACTTCTAAGAAAACAGATTCAGCCTGGAGAGGGTTGAACCGGGCTGCTCCTTGGAGGCAAGGATTCTGGGGCTTCGTCTGACATATTTTGGTCATGTTGTAAGGAGGGACCAGTCCTTAGAAAAGGACATCATGCTTGGGAGGGTGGAGGGCAGGCGCAGGAGCGGAAGGCCCTCTAGGAGATGGATTGATTCAGTGACTGGGGCAATTGGGATGAGTGTGTCGGAGGCAATGAGATTGGCACAGGACAGAGCAGAGTTTAGAGCTGTTGTACATAAGGTAGCTATGAGTCGCAAGCCACTCGAAGGCACATAACAACAACAATAACATCTTTGATTAAGAGAATTTAAGTCAACACTTACCGAGTTCCTATTTTGTGCTCAATATTGTGGTAGACACTGAGGGCCAAAGGAAAATATCAGTATGCACTGGCTTCTGGCTTCTGGTAAAGAGGAGGGGCGGGAGCAGGAAACCTACTCATCAGAAATAACACACAGAGATGTAAGCTGTGACAGCCCAGGAAGAGAACCATTAAGTTGACCAAGGAGCTAAGGATGAGTGGTATGAGTTGAACCTTGAGTTGGGGATTGATGCCTCAATCCACAGAGCATGAATGGAAAAGCGTTTTCAAGACCAAGGACACTCTCCTTGGCTGACAGCAGGTGCTGATAGACACTAGCCTGGGGAAATCTGGGTGCACCCTGGGTGGGTGGTCATTTGTCCACTGGCCTAGAAGTTTCCGGGAGGTGAGCCCACACACACCTGGAGGTGCATGGTAGGCTGAAAGGGTTGGGAAAGCAAGTTTGGCATTCACACTGAGCGTGTAGGGATTGAGAAAGGAGCCACTGCCAAGCAGACCTCACAGTAAGTTTATGCTTCAGGCTTCAGGAACCGGCTGCTCCAGCACACACTTGTGGTGAGGGGAGGAGATGGGGAGGTCTTCTGTTAGCATTTGGAACACTAACGAAGGGGGTAACGGTTGGCTGGCTCAGCGGTTGTGGATGGTGGCTCTGACCTCAGAAAGCCACCTATAGCAGTGTGCACACTGTAGTCCAACGTGCTGGTCAAGAGCACACTGACTTTTAGAAAACATGTGCCTGTATCCTGCTAAGAGCACTCTGGCGGCTGGTGGTAAGGAGTTCCACTGCCAACCCAAAGGCACACGGTATGAATTCACGAGCTGCTGAATGGGGGGAAGACGGGCATTCTGGTCCAGTGCAATTTACCGCCTCTGAAAACCTGCTGGCCGGTCAGCTATTAGCGGGTTCTGACTCGACCATGCCCAACAACAACAACAACAACAACAACCACAACAAATCTACTAACAGGGAGCTCTGGTGACCTAGTGGCAAAGAAGCTGAACTGTAATCCCGAAGGCGCACGGTTCAAATCCACCAGATGCTCTGCTGGAAAAGGAGGGGCAATCTCCTCCTGTGCCAGTCGGATCTGATTCAACGGTACATAAAAATAAAATAAATTAAAAAAAAATCCTACCAACAGTGAGTTGATAACACATATTCTTACAAAGAAATATTGGTGTAATTAAAACCAAGTGTCAAGAAAGCAGGCAAATAGATCCCCCAGCAAACATGTTCTGAATATCCAAAGGTGTCAGGAAGAGAATATTTAAAACAAAAGATTAAGACAGCCAAGAGGAATCTTCTAGAAGAGTGGTCCTCTCCAACCATTTGATTTATTACAGATGAATAGAATTAAGTCTATTTGCTGAAAATACAGGTTGGGCCAATTGGGTTGATAAGACGGCAATTGCCAACTAGTCATAATTCGTTCACGTTTAGTAAGCATTTAGAAGCCTGAAGTTTATGAAAGCCCTGAGAATAATTTTAATCAATTTAAATACTTCTCTAAAAATCCAATATCTACTAAGTGTTTTCGGTGACCTTACGATTTCTGTAAGCCATCCAAGATTCCTTTTTAAACGTTTATAATCTTTGGTTTTCTAAATATTGTCAAAAGATGGGAAAAGAGCCTTAAACCCCAGGGTGTTCTTGTGGAACTTGGCTCCCACGTACCACTGCTGTCTGTACAGTTTAATTTTTTTCTAGCAATGAAAATATGTTCTCATCACCTCCGCAATACAAAGCAACATTGGCTCACAGACTTTTGCAATTGTGAGTAAGCTGTCAAGACATTAATATTTTAGTGGCTCCAAGCTGATTTGAGGGAATTTTAATCTTATTTCCTTTGTTTTTCAATGTGACTACCCAAAACCTCTCCTTTCACATTGGAAAACAGAAAATAACAGAGATGACCAAAACTTACAATCAAGATATAGACAACAGTTATAAAACCCTGTTGAATGTATGTTTTCTTCTACATAACATGGTGCTATACTAGGGAAGAAACTCCACCAAATTTAAGCAGAAAATAGCTTTTGTATCAAATTGGTTAAAAAGAAAATCCTGTGTGTGTCTGTGTGTGTGTGTGTGTGTGTCTCCCTCTGTGTGTGTGTGTGTGTCCTTGTGTTATTTTATGGATGAAGAAGTGGAAATTCTTTGGGTTTCAATGTTTTGGTTTGGTCCCATAGCATTTCAGATTGACCAAGTCCATCTGATTCCAAAGTCCATGTTCTTTGCACAACAATTAGGTCTCTCTTAGTTGTCGATTCTATTTTATCAGCTTCAGCGACCTAGAACTTGCTTTAGAGAAGAATTCTGCAACAATACAGCAAAGACTAATCTTCTCAGTCAGTAATGCTAATAAAGCACCTCAATGCAAGGGTGGTAGCGAGTACTCTGTATATTTATGTTTCCAATATCATAGCAGAATGTCTCTTGTGACTTTTATTGGTAATATTAACATCAAAGGAGGATTCAAGAGAAATAGAAAATCCTCAAGGACTCTAACCTTGACATGAATAAATCATAAAAGTATTGACGTTGTGTGCCATTGAGTTAGAACTGACTCATGGCTGTCCCTCGAGTGGGTTTTCAGAGGCAGCAGATCGCCAGGGTGCAGATTGCCCATCCTTCTCCCACAGAGCAGCTGGTGGATTTGAACCACATGCCTTCAAGACTGCAGTGCAGCTTCTCATCACTAGGCTACAAGCTCCCTACATAAAAGGACTATGCTTTATTAAATAAACCAGACCCAAAACAATACATATTCTTGATCTCTTTTAAATGAATTTCAGGAGCAGACAAGTCTAATCTATGGTGACAGAAATCACAGTAATAGATGCCCAAGGTGCATAAAGCAATGAAAATCAGCTGGAAGGAAGCACCAGTAATGTGATGCAAATGTTGTGTGTCTTAAGAGGATCATTATATATTTTCTTGGTGGTGCAATGGGTGTCAGGCTACAAACAGAAAATTGGTGGTTTGAACCCACCCAAGGGATCCACACAGGACAGATTTGACCATCTTCTCCAATGAAGATTGTTGCTGTTGTCAAGTTGGTTCAAACTCTGAGCGACTCTGTGACATTGGAACAAACCACCGCCTGCTCTCCCTCGGCCCCTCGGTCATGATTAGGTTTGAGTCCATCTTTGCAGCCTCTGTGTCAATGAAATCGAGGGCTTCCTCTTTGCCCTCGTGAGTTTGCCTCTCTTCCATGGCCTCTCCTTTACCAAGATGATGTCCTTCTTCAGGGACCTGCCTTCGAGGTCTCACCTGAGAACAGATCCAAAGTTCCTGAGACAAAGTCTCATTGCTAAGGAGCATTCTGGCCACACATTTTCCAAGATAGTTTTGCCAATGGTATAGTCAATATTCTTCATCAATATTGAAGTCCAAGTGCATTACTGTTTAACCTTTTAGCCTTCCTATTTATTGCCTATATTTTTTATGCAAACAAGGCTACTGAAGTTCCACACCTGAGTCAGGTGCATCTTAGTCCTTAAAGTGACATCTTTGCTGGTTTTATTTTTTTTAACATTTTAAGACGCTCTTTTACAGTGGGTTTGACCAACTTACTATGTTGGTTGATTTCTTCACTGTTACTACCACAGACATTGATTATAAATGCAAGTAAAAAGAAATGCTTGGCAATTTCAATCTTTTCTCTTTGCCATCATTTGTCTGTAGGATCAGTTAGATTTCCCTCCTTGATGTTGAGATACAACCCAAAATGAAGGCTGCAGTCTTTGATCTTCCTCAAGCATGATTCTTCTTCACTTTGCGCAAGCAAGACTGTATCAACTGCATTTTACAGGTTGTTAAGGAGTCTTCCTCCAGTCCTAATGCTAAATTCATTGTGTAGTCAAACTTCTCAGATCATCTGCTGCCCCTTTACATTGACCAAGTTGAATGAAATGATACGACCCTGGCTCAACCCTTTCAGGTTTTAAACCACTCAGCATTTTCTGGTTCTCTTCAAACAACCGCCTCTTTGTCTATCTATGCACGGTTTCTGTATGAGCACAACTAAGTGTTCTGGAACTCCCGTTCTTCACAATGTTACCCATAATTTGCTATGACTCACATGTTTGAATTCCTTTGCAGAGTCCATGAAACACATGTTTTTGAAATAAGACAAACCAATGGTTGAACTTCAGTATCTCTCACTCCTCTTTATAAGCCTCACTGTACCTATCTTTGTCAAGCCTTTTGCTTTTCCAGAATAAAATGGTTTCCTTGTACGCATATAGACTAACAGATCAGAATAAGCATTAGGTTCAAATGAAAAAGACCAAACAAATACAAAGATAGATAAATAACTAAAACACAGGTTAACACTGACACAGACTTCTTCTGAACAATAATAGAATCTAGAATCCAATGTGTCAGGCAAGGTTATTCTATACCCAACTTATCAAGAGTGGGTTCTAAATAAAATCCCCAAATATATGTTTAAACAAAGTCTAAAAAAATTTATTACCCAAAGTTACTCTCTTAAAGAATCACTTAGACTGAGCTCAGTAAATAGAAAATTAAACCCAGAAAGAGAATAGTAAAACAACTTGTAGATCAACTACCATAAACATGGTTTATGGTGGGTGTTTTTAAAAGAAAGTTCATACGTAGCTAATCTTTCAAGGCATAAAAACAAGTCAGGAATAAATGATTAAATACCAATAGTTTGCAGGATGAGCAAAGATAGTATAGAGTATAAATAGTGTGTGTGCTTTGTAACAGATGCAGGCTAAATTTTAAATGAATAGAAGCAAGGTATTTCTACCCTGAACAATGAAGATAAATAAGGAAGAAAAAGATACACAAAATTGGGAAAAGAAAAAACAAAGGAGCAAAGACTCAGCATGGAAAAGACAAATATAGAAAGTAAATCTAAAAAAATATAGAAATACCCTGTATCTAAAAGTCTGAAAATAAAGGATAAGCTTACTTAGTGAGTTAGTCACATTTTCAAATAATATCTTCACTGTGTCTTGTACAATAAATACATTTTTCAGGGTCCAAAAATTCTGAAAACTCAAGGGAAATGGTGTCTTTGTTATACTTTCTCAGAATAGTTAGACTCATTGACTTAAACTTGGAGATAGCTCACTTGAAATATTACCTGAACCTTGAAGAAAAACATATTGATCAAACAATTTGAAAATATAACAAACACATTTGAAATTAAGTTTATCCCATGTTTTCAGATAACCTATATAATATTACTCAAAAGAAATACAAATGGATTTATCACATACATTAACTGATAGTGCTCTAGTGTTACAAACTACTGAACTAATGAACCCAAGATATTTCTTATATTAGATGTAGAATTTTAACATTCTTTGATTTGTGTATGATTATTGAGATGCTCTGGAATTTGCTAGATTAATCTATTATTATAGCCCTGGTTTGTACCATCTAAATGGTGGCTCAGTGGTAAGGAGTTGCACTGCTAACCTGAAGGACTGTGGTTTGAATCCACCCGCTACTCCACAGAAGAAAGATGGGCAATCTCTTCCTGTGCTATTAAGTGTCTCTGAAAACCCACTGGTCATTCAACTACGAGTCAGCTCCAACGATAGCGAAATAAGATTTAAAGAACCTTGCTAGAGTAGTTGGTTTAAAAGTTTGGCTACTAATCACAAGGTCAGAGATTTGAACCTAGCAATGGATGAAAGGTGAGTCTACTTTCATACAGATTACAGCCTTGGAATTCCTGTGAGGCCGTTCAACTCTGTCTTATAGTTGTTGTTGTTATTGTTGTGTACTGTTGAGCCAGAAATGAGTCATAACTGATCCTCCTGCAGGTTTTCAGAGGCAGTAAATCACATACTAGGAGAATGTCCGCCTTTCTCCCTCAGAGATTTGAACTGGTGGATTTGAACTGTCTTTGAGCTGGCACAGCAATTCCTTATCACAAGGCCATCAGAGCTCCCTGTAGAGCTACTATGTCCTGTCCTACATAGCCACACCATGTCCTGTCCTATAGAACTACACCATGTCCTGTCCTACAGAGCCAAACCATGTCCTGTCCTATAGAGCTATACCACGTCCTGTCCTTTAGAACTACACCATGTCCTGTCCTATAGGGCTACTGTGAACAGCAGTATTTGGTTTAAAGAAGATTTTGTTGTTTGTAGGTTAATGACTTTTACTTTTCTTTTTTGGAAACCTCAATCTTCTTATCATTTTCATCCTCTGGGGTCTTTCCCTGCAGACTCCAAGGAACGTCATAAATATTTACAAACACTTCCTTGTCTTTCTTGATGAAGAAAAACACATAAATACTGTTTCCACCGAACCCCACCAATTCCCTCTTATGTCCAAGCTAGAGCAATCTTGTGTGATCACTATTCTGGTACTGGCTACCAGATTTCTTACAAGCACTCCACACTTACATGTACTTACAGCACATATTTTTTCATGTTGTAGTAGGTTCTCTTAATATACCAGAAGACCAAACCAAATGACAAATGTTTGCTTTACCAATCTCCGTAAAAGTCCAGTGAAATTTATATTGATTACATAATAAGAAACTCCGTCCCTGGTACAACGTGTCCTTTCAGCTGCAGAGTCACACCTGTAGAAATGTTAACTCACAGCTGGTTCCATAAATCCTCTCTTTCTGATCCTCTGGAGAGATACTTTTATGTAAACAATAAAGTTCCATGTGGAACAGGACAGCAAAGCAGAAGGCCGGACCCAGTAACCGTTTCCATCCCACGCCTTGAGCTCTGACGCTCTTCCTCAACGTTGATGGGTTCCTATTTTACAGGTGGTTCAAGTGTTAATTAAATGAAAGATATCTCTTAATAGCAGTTTTATGCTTAGATAGCCAAACCAATGGGTAGATATTTTTGCTATTAGGAGTTTTTGCTGATTACTTTTGGGTAGAAGGAAGAAGGAGAAGCTGGAACTTGAATACAATTTCAGAAGGTACAAGGTTCAACTGACACTGTTTTGCACATGGTAAATCTTAGAAAATTCAAATCCTGAAGCTTATAAATCAGAGAGTTTCTTTGTGTGAATATACGGTTAAAATAGTTTTTGAAAATACCTTCCAAAAGTCTTCATAAAACCCCCAAAAAACCTCTCAAACTCCTACCCTCCTTACGTTCCATTAACTCAGACACAGGTGTTTGAGCAGGTGAAGGCTGACTGGTACTACTGACTCCATCAAGTTCTAGGTCAACCAGCAGCTCCTGAATACATACATCCACTCCATTCGTTGCCTTAATAATACAGCTGCCTTGAAAGGTGTAGTTAAGTATTTTGATTTTTCTTTTTGTCAACACTGATCTTCTTTAAGAGCTCTTTCTAAGCAGGAGAGTTATTGGATCATCATGGCTAAAACAGATGGCTACTCAACACAAGAAAACTTTTTTAACTCTAAGCCCTGGTGGGGCAATGGTTAAGTGCTTAGCTGTTGACCAAAAGGTGATTAGTTCGCACCCATCTTATTGCTGCACAGGAAAAAGGTCTGTTCATCTGCTCCTGTGAACATTGCAGCCTAAGAAAAAGAAACCTCATGGTGCAGGTTTGCTAAGTTCAAACTGACTTGACGACAACATTTCAGTGGAAGAAAGAACAAAAATAGAAGAAGGAAAAGAGGAAGATTAAGAAGGAGAAGAAAAAGTGCCTCCTCCATCTCAAAGTGCCCCTGTTTGGACAAATGATGACCTATAATCACTCTATCGGTAAATCCTTCTGGTCTCAGGCGGGGAGTAGCCATCAACAGGACTAAATGGGAAATGGACCTTAAGAGGTACTTTAAGGAAGGAGTAAAGAAAAAGAAGAACCCAAACCAAACACCGATGAGTGTAAGATTAAGAGAGCCATTGAGAGTGAAAGTGTGTAAGAATGTAAGGAGAAGACAAAGCAGAAAGGCTCGTGACTCGGGGCATAAATGTGTGACGGCTTCTTATCTTTTCCCTTTTGGGTATTCCTGTTGTGGTCAGTATGCATGGAAACGTCTGAAATGGCCCTCCACCCCTTCCGCCCTGTGCATTCATTCACACAGAGTTCCATCTGTGGTTCCCTCCCTGGCCTCGCCAAGCCCCTCACCTCCCCATCACTGCTCGGCCTCCCAGACTCACCCCAGCCCCCTCCCTGCACTGATGGCTGCATACCAGACTGTCTGGCACTGTGGTTCCACAGCTTCACAGACAGGCCATGGTTTTGAGGCTGCCTATGCTCTATGCATCATTGCAGAGACCTCCTCTGACTTCTTTTTTCCTTTTCATATTACAGAAGGCAGAAAGTAAATGTCAAGGACAAGTTCAAAAGGCTGAGTGATTTCTAGCAAAGCCTTCTCTAGAGTGAAGATGGAATATCACCAGGAAAAAAAGGGTCTCTAGCACTCAGAGTTCAGAAAATATGCCATGTTCGAGCTGGGGTAGAGGCAGCCTGGTCAGTGCTGGAAGTTAGAAGAAGCTGACCAAGTAGTTTGCAGTCTTAATCTCTGAGGAGGGTAACCAATGATTCTCTAACTCGTCTGGATGATAAGGTCCTCTGTATGGAGAGCTTGGACCGGTTGATCCTGAATAAATCATTTTGACTGCTTAGATCTCAATTCTGTGAACGTATATATAGTGACTACAGTGGCTAGAGTGACTGTGGACTGAAGTGTCCACAGTAATGGACAAAGTGACCCCATGAAGGCTGTGAGCTTGGGGGAAAAGGAGAATTTGGTAAATAAATACTATTTCAGGGGGAGGCATCTTTGAGCAATCATTGGACAGAACGGTAGAGTCTCCTCCCCACTCCTTACACAATCAGCCACGTCTTGGCCATCTGAATATGTGAGTTTGGCATACTCAGTAACCACTGGAAGGAGGACGATGGTCTAGGGGTAAGATACGGCGCTGCAATCCCAAAGGTATGCAGTTCAAATGCACCAGCTGCTCCGTGGAAGAAAGCTGGGCAGTCTCCCTCAGTGCGATTAAAGTGTCTCTGAAAACTCTCTCCTGGAGAGGCATGGGGGTCCGCTATGGGTCGGTTCTGATTCAATGGTTCTCACCACAACAGTTATTACTATATCCGAGTAGAATGGATCTACATAGTTTGTGGAACTTGGCTGCTAACGTGTTTTTTTCTGAACCCTCTCTAAGTTAACTTGAACCTCCAACCTTTGGGTGAGCAGAAAAGTTCATTAACTGTTAGCAGCACCCAGAGAGGCTGAATTTTACATAATCCAATATAAAACCACTTGAGGTATTGGGACCCAGGCTTTAATCCTTCCCTAGTGAATTCCAGAATATCAACGCTTGAGTCAAAGAGAACAAATATGTGATTTACTTGTATTAGCTCTCTGCTACCAGGAAAGGAAAAAAGCAAAAAAATTTTTAGACTCTTTTGTCTTTCTCGCTCAAACCCGGATAATCTCTCAGCTGGTCGTGAAACAAATGGTGATGGCCTGATCTCCTTATATGGCAGGAAGGATGCCGTGCTCATGCATTTACACTGGCCCCTGGCACTCTGACAGCTTCTAATTATGGGTCACGGAAGCTTTCTGCCCTGCCTTCTCCTTCTCTTCTGAAGGAAGACACGGAACGGGCAGCTAGAGAGAAATGGTGAGGGCTGGGGACCTGACACAGCCTCCCTTCCACCAGCAGTGTTTGCTGCTCTGTGGTTAGTAGTCCTCAACTTGACAAATGCCTGTCACAGATTGGGTAGGTCAGCAAGGGAGACTGAGGAACGAGCTTCCCAACCATCCAAGGCCTATGGGGACTTAGGGTCATTTTCAATCTATTTCTAGCCCCCTCCCTCCAAATTCTGAGCTTTCCTTCCAGGTAAGTCCAGTCTCTCTGTACTCACTGCTCACCCACTACCACCCTGTTGTTGTTGTGTACCGGCAAGTCAGGATCAGCCCATAGCTGACCCTCCAGCAGGTTTTCAGAGGCAGCAAATCACAAAGGAGGAGACTGTCCATCTTTCTCCAATAGAGAAGCTGGTGGATTAGAACCATATACCTTTGGAATTGTAGCACAGCTTCTTACCACTAGGCCACCAGAGCTCCAACACCTCCCTAGTCATCCGCAAGACTAACAACACAGTAAAATCAAATAAAGACATTAGCTTTATCTATCTCATGAAAAAGAAATTGCTGTTGTGTTTGCCATCAAGTCAATTTTGACTCACAGTAACCCCATATGACAGAAGAAAACTGTCCCATAACATTTTCTAGGCCATAATCTTTATCAGGTCAGTAAAATAATAATAATAATAATCAAATAACATATTACAATGGGAAGATCTGCTACCAAGAACCTCTTTATAGTTCTAAAGGACCAAGGTGCCACTCTAAAGACTAAAGTGTGCCTGGCCCACGCCATGGTAAGTTCAATAGCCTCATATGCATGGGAAAGTTGGACAGGAAGAAAGCCTGAAGGAGAGCTGATGTCTTTGAACTTGAGTGTTGACGGAGAATATGGAATATCCCATGGACGGTCCAAAGAGCAAACGAACCTGTCTTGGAGGAAGAGCAATCAGAGTGCTCCTTAGAGGCAAGGAGGGCAAAACTTTTCTATTAGGAGTATTTCCTGGAAAAGGACAGCAATGCTGGGCAAAACAGTGAGTCAATGAAGAGGGGGAAGACTTTCGAGGAGATGGATTGACTGGGTGGCGAGTGGTGACAGCAACGAGCTTGTGTACAGCAGAGATTATGAGGACTTGCAGGGTCTAGCAGAGCGGTCTGCTATGCTTGGCACAAGGTCAGCATGAGTCCGAGACAACTCTGTCCAACAATAACTTGGGTGGTCAGATGGGGAAGGAGCTCAGCCGCTTACTGAAAGGCTAATAGTTCAAGTCCATCCAAAAGCCTTCTGGAAGATGGAGAGATGTCCTTCGGAGGAATCAGTCACTGAGAACCCTACACGGCATAATTCTGCTGACACCCACTCTTCGTGGGTCACCACGAGTCAGAGTCAGCTGAAAGATAATCAACTTGATTACCATTTTATTCTCTTAAACCTGTTTCAAGTAAAATTCACAAAGCAAATGGATTTTCCATCCAACCATTCACACACCTTTTGCTTTATAACATTAATTACAATACCCACAGTGTAATGAGACTCACAGGAAGTAATTGGCTTAAAAAAAAAAGGAACTGATCTTCAAAACATCCTACAGACAAAAATGCTTAAGAAGAAAAATTTTCGTAAGACTCACCCCTCCCTCAAACCTAAATTTCAACTGAGTAACGGTGGCTGGAACAAGAAGTGGAAACACCATGAGAAATTTTATGCTCACCACATTTCCGAGGTAAAAAGCATTGGAAATCTCATCAGCAAGCTTGGCCTTATAGGACTTTGGGCTTTTGCCCAAACCAAGGCTGGACGGGAAGTTGGAGGAATGCTCAGATGCGTGTTCTAGATCTTCCGAGGAGAAACTTCAGCAAAACTAGTTATTTGCACTATGCAGCTTTAACTTTGAGTGAAGAAATTGTTTGATAGTAAACATACTTATTCAAAAGAAGTGCGTGGATACATAATGAACACTACATTGGAACAAATGAGGGGATGAACTATCTGGAAGGAATATATGATTGGCATTATATGTATGGCAATAATCTGGAACAAGAGGGGCCTTGCAAAGTGGACTGGTGGAGAGGAAGGACAGTAGGAGGGAGAAAAATGTACAACAATGAATGAATAAAAACACACACAAGAATAAGTCAGCCCCTACCTCTACTACAAATGATTTCCTCATAGGAGCACAAAGCTGTTTCAGAGCCCGCGTGTTTTATCAGAATCCCGACTCTACTTCCCAGGTTTGTGAAGTCAACTCTGATCCCTAACAACCCCAGTGTGTGTCAGGAGAGAGAACTGGGCTCCACAGTTTTCAGCAGAGGGTTCTCTGGAAGAGGGTCTCAGACCTTCCAGCTGCTGGTAGAGTGTTAAAGATGTGCACCGTGTTGGGACGCTGGACCCCACTCTGGACCGACTGGGTTTTTGCATATTTGATCATGTTGCCAAGAGGGGTTAGTGCTCGGAAACAGACATCATGGTGGGAAAAGCGAAGGGACAGTGAAAGAGAGGAAGACCCTCTGTGAGATAGAGTGATACAGTGGCTGTAACAATAGGCTTGTGCGTGGCAGAGATTGTGAGGACTGCACAGCTATTGTTCACAAAGCAGCTCTGGTCATGGTCGACTGGATGGCACCTGACGCTCTCCCGAGTGACTGATTCACCATCTCCACAGCATGGATCCAGGCTATATATTGTCAAAGAGCTCTACGGTTGTTTCTGATGAAGGCACTGGTTAAGATCACCCGCAGTCAGGGAAATAAAGCCACATAAACAGAGAAAATCCCCTGCTACACTGAGTCAACTCCTGTCATAGTGACTCCTCCCCGAGGCTTGTAAGACCAAATTTTTATGGAATGAGATTGCCTATCTTTCTCTCTCACAGTGGCTTCAGGGTTTGCACTGGTCAGCAGGGCAGTACACTTTGGATGAGACCCAGAGTTCCATACATTGTTAAAATGGGAAATGAATGAATGGAAATCCAAAGTCTCTGTAAATTTCCATTAAAATTAATAACAAAAAAAATATAAAGAAAAGAACCCACAACAACAATCTAGAAATGTTAACCTGCAAGGTCATGTACAAAAATACTGCAGAAGTCTTTCTAATAGTGAAAACCTGAAAACAATTGAAAGGCACAACAATAAGAGCATAGAAAAGAATAAATTATATATTTTTTTAAATTTTTTTTTTATTATTTTGTGTGTGTCTATACCGTCAAATCAGATCTGAGAGGTACAGGAGGAGATTGCCCCTCCTTTTACGGCAGAGCATCTGGTGGATTTGAACCACATATCTCTGGGATTGCAGTGCAGCTTCTTGCCACTAGGCCACCAGAGCTCCCCTGATATATTTTTAAGATAAAAAAACAAAATAAAACGGGAAATTCTCGCTTGTCATTAGGAGAAGCCGGCGGCGTAGTGTATAACGTGTCAGAATTGTTAACATGTTAACCGAAAGGCTGGTGATTCAAGACCACCAGACGCCCTGTAGGGAAAAGCTGGGCAGTTTCTTTCTTTAAAGACTCAGAAAACCAGGACAGGGTCATTGCGTGCTGGGCTGAACTTGGCAGTAGTGGGTTTGGGTGTTTTTTTATTTGTTTATCAGGGGAAGCAATGATGCTTTATAAGGGTTGTTGTTATTGCTGTATACCACAGTCGGAACCAACCCACAGCTGACCCTCCAGTAGCTTTTCAGAGGCAGTAAATCACACGGGAGTTGACCCTTCCTCTTTCTCCTGAGGAGCGGTTGTGGATTTGAACAGCATACCTTTAAGTTGGCAGTACAATTCCTTAACAATAAGCCACCAGAGCTCCTGAGATACAGTAGCTGTGTGTGCGGAACCATTTTTTTGGCACTAATTGTTTATGTTCAGGCCCCTCAGTTTGCTCTTTTCTTCAACAAATAGTTATTGGGCTTCTGCTGCATGTTTTAAATGAATGGAAAAAAGAAATGGCTCCTGCCCGTATCAAGACAGGCAGACATTAATCATACAAACCTATAAATACTTATGTCATGTCACTTGGTGTGGCCAGGCTTAATCAAACAAACTTATAAATACAAACGTCAGTACTTAGTGTGGCTAGACTTCAATGTCTCATCTGGGAAATGAAAAATAGATCACCGACTTTTCCTTTACCTTACTACAGTTTCTTTCTACAATCTTAAAGCTTTGATCCCAGCCCTACCACACATAATAGAATTACATATTTAGGTCTACTGATTGAGAAAACACAGTATGAAAAGCTACTATAAATTCAATTTATCCTTTAAAATGTCCATTTTATTATCTTGATGCAATTGGAAAAATAATAACATAAATAGGATAAGATGTATTGGTTACTCAGTTTGCCAAAAAATTTGCAGCATATAAGAATTTATTTTCTTCTTATAATAACTCTGTGGCCTCCCTGAAGTCCAAGACACAGAGGCTAGAAATGATATTATCGCAATGATTTGAGATCCAAGGTCCCTACACAACCAAAACCCTTTTCTTCCACAACAGAGGCCACTATCCCTGCTCCCCGCAAAGGTGAAATTCTTCTCAGCCTTATTATTCTTCTCAACATAGCGTTACAGGTGGTCACCTCCAGTTGACTGGAGCTGGCCACAGATGAAAGATTACTTGCCTTTCTTGGGCCAAATAATCTCTCAAGGTCCTGGCCAATTTAAGCATTTTATATATTTACTTGTATTTGGATTTGCTCCCTTGAGAATGGTTACACTTTGAAGAATGTAGTTATTGTCGTGAAGCAGTGCACTTAGAAATTATTGAATTGGTGTATGTTCTGGTGCGTATATTCTCAACAAAAAAACAAGTGTTTTAAAGAAATAGTGATGTTTCTCTCACTTCTGCATAAAATACTCTAAGTATTTGAAGATACGCTTGGACAACTTCCCTTAATATTTTCTTGGCCCTAGATTTATCTTTAAGATTATGGGTCCCAAGTTCTTCTCTGCTTCTCATTACCTACCCTGGATATCTGTTTGTTGATGCCTCTTAAGACTGAACCCAGACCAGGGCAATGCTCCACTTGTGGCCTGGACTCTGTAGGATACAGTAGGCTTTCTGTCCTCTGAAAGTCTTCACAATAGATGTCCAATGAGTGGACAATTCTGTGGTGGAAATCAACAAGATGTGCAAAGCCTACTCATGAGAAGCTTACTGTCATATATGCAATGAGGTAATTAAATAGTGTGATTTAAGTTGAGATATAGATATTTTTATTTATTAAAATTGTTGAATCATTTACAAAATTTATTTTCTTTTTTATTGTTGTTAAGAATTTCCATATCAGAACAGTTTCTACTATGCACAATTCAGTGACAATAGTTACATACTTGAAGTTCTATAGTCTCATCTTTATTTTCTGAATTGCTCTTCCTCCATTTACCTTTTGAGTTTCCTATCTAATCTTTTGAGTTGTTGTGGTCAGTTTGATCTCATATAGCCAGATCTTAAAAAGAGTGTAATGCTTTCTTTACTAGTCAAGCTAAGATGATGTCAGTGGGTATATTTGGTGTAAGGTTTAAAGATTATATCAGGGCAACAGTTTCAGAATTTATGTATCCTTCACACCTTCATAAAATCTGGACTCCATGAGAATTTGAACTCCCATTCTACACTTCCCCCTTCTTGATCAGAATTTCTTCTACAGAAATTCAAAGGCTCAAAATGCGCTATGCAATTCTTCTGGTCTCATGGCGAAGGAGGCAATGGTTCCTAGAGACAATTGGCCACACAACCCATTTCTGTTTTCAATCCCTGACTCTCTTTCCTCTATTGTTTCAGGCAAATTCTCTCCCTCATTGCTGCTGAGTCAGAAATGACTCATGAGTGACCCTCCAGCAGGTTTTCAGAAGCTGTAGATCACAGGAGAGGAGATTACCCATTTTTGTCCCTCAGAGCAGCTTATGAATTTGAGTTGCCCTGCTGGGCTGGTAGCTCACCTCCTTATCCCCTACGCCACCAGAACTTCCTTCTTCCTATTCTTGACTCTGTTGTTGCTCCAGGCAAGTGAAGACCAATTATTATACCTTAAGATGGTCATTAGAAACCTCTTTAGATCCCAGGCAATATGCAATGAATTAGGAAGGAGAACACACACCTTAACCACAATATCAGGCCAATTAACTGGGAAGTCTCATAAAACCATGATTCCTAAAGAGCCAAGCTAAGAAATCAAATCCCATTAGGTATTTAATTGTACATAAGAAATACGAGTCTTGGAATAAATATAAGAATGCTCCTTAAATGTGAAAATGGCAAGATGTGGGCCCACTTATTCTGGAAACATCATCGAGCGACAAATGACTTGACCCAAGCATTGCGTTTGGTAGGGGGTCAGTGAAAAGGAAGGAAATTCTTAATCTGATGGGTTAACATGATAATTAGAACAATGGGCTCAAACATACCAGGATCGTGAAGGCGCACAGGACGTGGCAACGATTAACTGTTATACTTAAGTTCACCATGAGTTAAAGTCAACTCAGTGACAACAGAGACTGCCATGGGCTGCAGGAGTCTTGCTACACCTGTGACTCACTCAGAATTTCTTGTCAATACTCAATTGCTTTTCTTGAGAATTTGTCTGAAATGGGTGACTCTGATCTTTTCATTCACAAGTGATGGAAATTTCCATGTTAACCTCCCCACAAGATTGGCTCCTCAGGCCATTCCAAGAAGAACAGCAAGTACTAGATGACCTTAACATTGAGTATCTGCCACCTTAACACGATTCCCATGAAACTTTCATTGACATCTTCTAAGAGTTATCGGATATCACTGCTAATTAACCTTCTATGTTCAACTTCCTCTTCTAACCAAAATTGCACACTAAGGTTCTTCCTTTCACTGGGATAACTGATGACTTCATTAGATTGGCTGTCAGCCCCACTCGTCATCTACCCAAAGGCACGTCAGTGGCCTTCAATGGCCACTCTTCGTAAGGGACTTTCCGAATGAAGACCATATTAGCTGACCCAATCTAATCTCTCTTTCAGGATTTGACCTGGAAGCACAAAAAGAATTTTTCAGATGGGAGAGCCACAAAAAGCAGGAGACACACAAGGTGCAGCGGAATGACATTAATTGGTGGGTGCTGGGGTGGAGATTCATAGATTTGTTCCTGGTAAACTAGATCCTAACCTGATCCTGGTTCCATCTCTGAGAACCTGGCTTCCGCCCTTGAATTTCCATGGGAATCCATCCCCCTGATTAGTTCACGTATATTTTACAACCCTCATTTCTTTGCTTGAAGTACTGAAGCTTATTAAAATAAAGGTCTGCCTGTCCAAATGCCCTTATATACTTTACCTACTCAGTGCTCGGTTTCTACCTCTTTGTCTGACTTTGGGTTTTTTTGCTATTTCTCCTTTATTCATTTAGATAGGATTCACAACCTAGCTTCTTTTGATATTTTATGTCCACTCTGGTTTAGAATGACCCTTCTAACCGCAGTAGAATGATATCCTTGATGCCTGCCGCCCTGGGGCCAGTGGACTCACAGGTGATTCAGTCCAGCAATATATCTTGAGACCAGCAGAGAATGTTATGCGTGGGTGTGGAAGGAACTAATTATCCCTTTTTAATAAGTTCCTCTCCGAGTGAGATGACTTCCTTGTAGTCAAGCGCTTTCATCCGCATTTTCACAAGACAATGCCAAAACCCCAGGAAACTATTAAAAAGCAATTTGTCTCCAAATTATCCAGCCTAGAGGTGTGTATATATTTTAAAGGAAAGCCCCAAACCCAAAAAGCTATGGCTGAAATGGATCGAAACTCTTAGCAATCACACAGCACGTTTTCAAGGCTTTCCCCCCCAAGGTTTTTCAGTCTTCATGAACAGAGAATGTAGGGCCCTGGTGGATTCAGACTAAGACGTTAGGAACTATGCCACAAGGGTGCCTTAAGAAAGTCTGATTCACTTAATATAGCTTGTTTTTTCTTTAGCTACGTATCACAGCTGCTTGCCTAACAATCCTTATTAATCTGCCCAGTGAGCTAACAGTAGCCATTCCTGAATGTCTCTGACGCTGACCAGCTCTCCACAGTAGGGCTCGGCTCCCCTGAGATCTCTCTGGCTTTTAGATGAAGGCCGTAGGAAGGCCTCTCCTGCTCTGTTCCTGTGTTTGCACCTATCCCTGAAGGGGCATCATTTTCTCCTTTCAGATTCTCAGCCTCTCTCCCCTCATCACCACTCTTTCCCCAGCTCAGGGGTCAGTGTCCAGCTGGTTAATCAACGGTGGGCTTAGAGGATCATGATTGTGTTTGCATCCGATTCTCAAAGAAAACCACAACAGAACAGCCCAAGGAACAACCAGCAGGGGTGCCCACCTCATCCACCTCATTTTCTCTTTCTCACCGCCCAAGGCTGTCTCTGCCTTTCTAACCAACCTTTTGAGAGGCACCCTTCATCAGCTGTAAATGTTGGGGCAAGGACAGAAGCTCATCACAACCTGAAGCTCTCTAAACTTCTATTCTGTCTTCCCTGACTCTTTGCCTTCGTTCTAACGAAGTGAAACAATTTCTTCCATCTAGAATTGGTCTGTGCTTGACCTTTCTGTGGTCTTCCTGTACTTCATTTTTGAGCTGAGCCTCTGCATATTGTTAGTGTTGGACCAGAAGAGCCATGTTTGGCTTCAGGATGAGAAGGTGGGGGAAGTTGGCGGAGGCGGAAGGTTGTGGGAGGGAAGGTGGAGATGCCACCAGTGGTTAATGATCAAGAGAAACGAGCCAGGAATATTAAAGGCTGAGGCAAACTGAGGTGAGAGGCAAACTTCACCGAGCAGTGTGTTCCCAATCCCAGCAGGAACCATGGCCAGGTGCTCCCGATTACCTCACCCTTCTACAAGGCCCAGGCTTGAGGAGCTGGAATTAGTTCCACGCTTTTGGCCGGAGGCAGTGAAGCCGCCTCATTTACTGAGGCCTTTCTGTTGTCAGCATCTTGGCATTGTCTTCAGCGCAAGGGAGCGTCTGATTCCCTAGCTCCTAGAAACTGTCTTGAACCCGTGAATCATCCTGATTCTTGTGTCTTCCTGGTCTCTGACCAATAAAAGCCAAGATTTAGACAATGCTGGTACGAACCAGGATTGATGAGACTCTTGGGCTTAGAGTTCTAAAAATAACCAGGAGCCTGAGGGTCGTAGAGCATGAGGAAGAAGATAATTAAGAACATTTGGTAAGAAATGGAGGATATTAGCAAGATGAGCAGAAAGTCCAGGACTCAAATTAGAGGCAGCACAACATACACAGCCTGCAGTGACAGGAGAACAAAAGGCTTCATCTCATTTGAGTATCTTAACTATTCATCATGGGCACAGGAGAAAGATTTGATGTTCACTCTACAGACTTGGTCAAAGAGGTAATCATCTCCCCCAATCCAGACCAAACCCAACCCACCGCCACTGAGTTGATTTCAACCCAAAGAAACCCCACAGGGCAGAGTTAACCCACAGTTTCTGAGGCAGTTACACCTTTCTCTTGTGGAGCAGCTCATGGGTTCGAACCCCTGACGTCTTAATTACCAGCCTATCACCACTGTTCCATCTGAGCTCCTTCAGCTTCCCAAAGTCCCCTGTTCTTTAAAGAGAGAAATTGGTCCTGGATTCTCCCAATGAAGCTCATGGAGTTAGACCTGAACTTCATGGAGCTTTTTAAACTGTCCAGCTACTTGAAACCTGTAGGCATCTCTCCAAAAATAAGCTTGGATAAACTTGACAGATGAAGGATTTTCAGTAAGAAGCTAATGGTTTTATTTTGAGGGTTTTGTAGAATTTATCCAGAAATCCTTTTTTTTTTTTTAGGCCTGAGAATGTTCTAGCAGCATCTTCCTAACCTCCTGCATAGTCCTTACCATATTTCCACTCCAGTTCCACTCAGTGGGCATTTCCTCCTTGCCCTTGAACCCCCCACCAACTCCTTCTCACCCCACCACATTTCTGAGACTCCAGGCAAACGGAGAACTAATTAATCCCTTTTCATACCTGTCTCCAAGTCAGTTTTTTGTCTTACTGAAAAATGGCTGACTACTAACTTTGTTACCAAGAAAATGACCATGCACACAAGTACTTGTGTTTTAAGATGGAGCTTAAACCAAAATCCAACCCACTTCCACTGAGTCAGTCCTGACTCCCAGCAAACCTTTCACGAAGTTTGAGGCTGTAAATCTTTATGGGATTTGCCTCGTCGTTCTCCTGAGGAGCGGCTAGTGGATTCAAACCATCAACCTTTTGGTTAACGGTCCCATATGTTACACATATGCCACCAGGGCTCCTGGTAAAACAAGACCTCCTGAGTACAATATATGATTCAAACAGAATTCCCAAGCTTGAAGCGGACTTGAATGCCATCTAGTCCTCCCCATGATCGGGACACAGCATCAACCGTCATCCCCTGAGAACACCGCTCAGGAGCCGAGAAATCCTCCGGCCAAAGAAGAGGAGCCAGTTAGAATTGTCATCAACGTTACCATCAGGAAATGCCTTCACGCATCTCAGAGCATTTAAACTACAGCCTGAAATTCTCTTTAACACAAGACTTGCGTATTTATATGAGGCTCTTTGATTTTAACTATTTGAATTGCACACTATTTTAGACAATGGAAACAACCGCAAGTTTACCAATGTATCAACCCACAGGCATTCCTCGAGGGTCCTAAGATGATTTTTAGGGCATTTTTTGGTTTTGTTCTTGTTCTAGAAGTTCACTGCCATATTTCTCTTTCCTGGTTTTGATAAAGAACCAATTAAATACTTTCCTATTTGAGGGAGACATGTCCCAATTTATAGGCAACAGGAGAGGAAGAAGTAGTTGAAAGGCGGCCTCAAGTTTAGCAACTAAACTAAAATATACAACCCCCTCTCTGCAGCTTTGTGTCTAGGAGAACATTTCCAGCATGATTTTGTGGTTGCTGGGGGCGGGGAGCACATGAGGCAAGGAGGAAGGGGCACTGGGGGCAGTGTTTGAAGTTTCCAGGACTTACTTGGCAATGTTGGTTTCAAGATGGAACCCATCCTCAAATCCCAAGATTATAGATTTCCTTCCAAACTGCATTCCCTCTGCAGTTCAGAGGATGGTTGACAAAGAAATTGCTCTCCGTATGTTGATTGACATAAAAACACTGTGAAAATAGTTTGGAACTTGATCCCTTGGAGGGAAGGGCAATAATCAAACGGGTCTTTTTGCTTGCAATCTTTCACACGTACTCAGAGCAGTTCCAGGAAAAGAAATTAACAGGGAATTCTAGTCTCCTATATCACTTCGAGCAGGGGAGAGGGTCTCAAAGAAAGCATCCCAAAGTTCTAAAGGCAAAGGGAGAAAGGTGTCTCTGAATCAAAACACAGAACGCAGCTCGTGCCATGGAACACAATTCAGCAGGACCAGCCGTGTGGCACTGGGGATCGTTCATAATCCAGGTTGATGAAAAGAGGAACAGATTGGTCTCGCTGGCCACAGAGCAGCCCTTGTCTTTGCTTTCTCCCAGCCATACATGTCTGGTTTTCCCAACACATCGGAGAGACTGGACTCTTTCAGTATATAAATCCTTCTGCACCGCAGGGTTAACGGAGGGAGCAGGGAACACCAAGTACTTTGTTCCCATCTGCTTTCTTGACCATGTATTGCTGCAGCCCTGAGTCCCTCCGCCGCCCCCCCCCCCTTAGAAACAGCCCTTTCTAAAAGGAATTCCAGGCTTCTACCAACTTGCACTACTGTTTAAGATGCCCAAATATGTCTGACTCTTGAAATGAAAGTTCGTTTCCTTCCTTTCTGGAACGCAGGTCCAACCCACAGCTTCACACACCACCCCCCTTCAGCCCGGTTCAGACACATTCTCAAACAAAACTCAGATTTCTTAAGAAACAGTTGGGTAGAGTGTTAAGTGCTATGTGTACCAACCCACCCACTAACCTATGACTTCCCTGACATGAGACTTTACGCACACAGATCATGGTGGGCATCCCTGTCTTAGCCAGTATCACCTCTGATCCTTCACCTTTGCGCTTCTAGATGTCCAGTTCTCAAAGGCTGTCAGCAGAATCACAAATGTGAACGCCTTTGGTGGAAAACTGTCACTCTCTGGCTTCTCATCAAACGGAAAAGTTGGTTTTGTTTTGCCTCTTTTTTCCCCCCTAACTAAAATCTCTTAAAAACTCTGCTAACAGAAGATGCAGGAAGCTCTGCCGAACTGAGAGGGAGCTTCACCAGCCTGTTACCAGGTAGAAGTTCCACTCACTCCCAAACAAAAGGCTGTCCTCATCTGAGCCACCCCTGGGCTCTGGAAGAAAAGTCTCAGCGACTGTGTTCTTGTCCCAGATGCTGAGAACAGGGAGCCCCGTGTCCCCAGCCCGGCTCCCAGAAGTCCACTGCTCCTCGGCTTTAACCGGAGGCATCTCCAACCTCCTTAACCAGGAAAGTGGACAGAAACCCAGAGAAGGTCCCAGACTCTAGGGGAGAGAGCCAGGCAGCCCTGGGCCTTACCTCTCGGGAGCTCCTTCCCGGGGCTGCTGTCTGTCCGGGGCGCAGGGGCGGGCAGGCCGCGGCAGGGCGCACAGAGCTCTATTCAATGGGCTGCAGGCCGCCTTTCCGGAGCCCCTCCCCGCAGTCCACGCGAAGTGAACACATAGCCGTGTTTACAGCCGGCCGTCGGCGGTATGCATTGTCCTGCAGCGCGGCTATTAAGCAGCCAATGACGACAGAGGCCAAGGTGGATGCAGCCGGCCGCGGGAGGCGTCTGTCATTCCGCAGGCATGCTCAGGAAATCACTCATCAGCAACCCAAGACCTAAGACGCGCCGGATTGCGCGCCGCTGCCAAACCAGCCCGCTGCATGCCCTTTTTTGGTTATCCTGAGCGGGGCCCCTGGAAGTGGATCCATTGTCAAGAGCAATCATAAGAAATGTTAATCTTGGGGAAGGAGGCTGTCCGAGAAGGCAGATGGAGCTTGAAAGAGCAAGCGCAGCTATGCAACCACAAACGAGCTGCTTGGAAGTTCAGGGGGGCCGGACAGTGGGGGAGGCTTCTCGCCGAGGGAAGTCTTTCTTTTCAAAGTGGATGCAATTACAAATGGGCTGGAATGGACAGGACCCAGGTCAGATGCACAGACGAGTCTAGCCTCAGAGAGCCACACTCTCTGTAATATACCTGCTGCATGCTGCCACCTCCATTTCAACTCAGAGTCACCCCAGGGACAGATGGAAGCGGAGTGGCAGGTCTTTCTCCCATGCAGTGCCTGGGTGGGTTTGAACTGCCAACCTTTCACTTAGCAACCTAGCATTTAGCCGTTTGCACCACCAGAGCTCCTAAAAAT